>NC_133204.1:1160000-1230000 GCF_958299795.1 Porites lutea
AACTGTTGATATTATGATAATGACCAAATGCTAAAATGTAAAGGGGGTCACCTATGCCAGATAATAGGGACCGTAATCAATCACGAGGACTACGCTAAACAAAACGTCGATGAAAAAAATTATCGTCTATATCTGTAACAAATTTACACAGTTTCAAAACGCTCGCGAAAGTTGTTTTAGTCATGAAACCTTTGGATTTGCAATGATGTTCACATTTATGTCGTTCTAGTTTGCTTAGCGTCCTTAATTCTGTAAAAGAATGTTCAAATTTGGCTTCTACCCCAACCCTCATACAAGGAGTTTATTTTCATGGAAGTTACAGATCTTGCAGGTTTTGTCGGACACAACCAACTAAGGTGTATTTTCAAGTGTATCTGAGCAATTTGTTAAAAATACGTTGATAGTCAACCATACAATGCAAGAAGATTTAAGATGATTTAAGAATATAAATTTCTTTAGTTGTTGTGAATTATGCTTTTTTCCTGAATCTCTTCCCTCATGCGTAAAGACAACAAATACATAACTCGTATGGGACGGGGTGCTGCTTTTCTTAATCTTGGTTTCCAAAGCAATAAAACTTCACACACCCAAGGAGATACATTGGCCACATGCAAAGCCGTTTATTTTCGATAGCAAGCTTAAAAAGCTAAATGAAAACCTACCAAAGTATATCCCAGCAAAGATGAGGGAAATCTCCAAGAAGATCCTTGTGAGGCGAGCTCGGCTTCTTTGTAATCTGTTTCCTGTAGAATTAAAAAAAAAAGTAATGAAAACAGAAATGATCAAAGCCACATTGCATATCCTATACATCTTCTTTCATTCGCGTAATAAAATGGAACAAAGCTCGGTCCTGATGCATGGACTGCTAACAGCGATACCGAACAAGTACGTTAGGTTTTGAAGATTATAGTTATATAAAAAACTTTCAAATTATGCAAACGGTCTTGGTCTAAAAGGTGTCACTATTTCGTAACTACGGCTAGAATCATACCATGTTTCCATTGCTCAACTTAATGACAACTTAAGTCTTAAACATCAATGTACGCAGCAACAAACCGAAATCGGCAATTCACGATTGCAGCACAGTCGATAGTTAGCGAAGTAGACGTGTGTTGATAATTCACTAAGTTATTTTTCAGTTCTTCAGTGGAACTGAGGCCAAAATAACTTGTCAGCAAGTGCTGTTTTCTCACCTCGAAACTCTGGTCTTCCGCCATGTTGCTTTCTGCACAGACGAGGCTATTTTCCGTTCCATTCTCCTCTCAGAGCCTCGTTCCAAGTCCGCTCGCGTGGAGCGAAGAAAAAGCCTCGTTTCGAGATCTCCAGAGAAGGAACTCCTCAAGTTCCAATACAATGTGTAACTTTAGCCATTTACTTGTTCAACCCTCAATACAAAACCGGAAAGCATGGTCGATGGCAAGCATATGCCTGATTGTGGCGTAACTGGAAATAAAACAAAAAAGCCTAATGGAGTGTCTTAACTGTTTTTACTGCGTTTTCCGTGCCCTATGACCTGTGCTCTGTGCCCTGTGCCCTGTAACCTGTGCCCTGTGCCCTGTGCCCGGTGCCCTGTGCCCTGTGACCTGTGACCTGACCTGTGACCTGTGACCTGCGTTTTGTACCTGCCGGTAGTGCAGGGTTTCTGGTAATATACCGGCTTATAAAAAACTACAAAACTAAAACAGCGTCCGAGTCAGTCAACCTCTGGCTGACATCATCTTAGGAACCGCCAACAGTTCAAACCAAGTTTGTGCGCTTTAGAGTTACTTATATCATGTTAAATATACTTTAGGTCTCTATGTACTGGCTGGCAACGGGAATGATTGATTAAATACCTGATTCAGATACATTTAAATGTCGATAAATAACTGGCAAGCTACTCGCCAAATGCATTGTCCACGTGCAAAAATAACGAGAGTGGATAGAAACTGAACTAGCGTTTCTAGTAGCTTCCTCCTGTTATCGCCGGCCCCAAGGCGGTTTCTACCACTTGGAGTCGGCCTCATGTGTTAACATTGGGTTCTGACTTTTCAACTTTTTTAATGTTTACTACACTAATAAGTTTGGTTTTAATTTAATTAATGACACACTAATGAAAACAGTCCTAACCCTACGACTAACATTGGAATAACACAAACACTACGACTAATGCTATATGTATTTAGGAGCTGTATGAGTTCATGATTTTTTGTGCATTCCGTGTCTCGGGAGGAACAAACCTCCTACTGTAAATGCTAGGTGTCCTGTGCACTAGGCCCAGTCTGCGCCGAGGTGTTGTCATTCGACACTAGGTCAAACCTCGGCATACATGTGCTTTTATCGCTTGTTATTTTCGCCTTTATTTCTCGGATAAGGATCGTCTAACTAGACTCACATCGAAGGAATAGAACATTACGGAAGCATTACGGATATTTCAGCAGTTTTCAAGGTTACGGATAGAGACACTTGCTTGTTTGTAAGGATTTCTTGTACGGTATTGTATTCGAACGGTGTGCTGAGCGTAGTTGATCGGATCGAATAAAACGTGGAATTGACATCGAATTACGGCTGTTACAGTTTGACCTACAAACGAATCACATGGAAGGAGACAAGGAAGAAGATTTACAAGGGAAAACGGAGTTCCCTGATGAAGAGAAGCTTTGCACTTGTTACACCTACTCATGCCTTTGATATGCGAACAATCCGCTACCTCGGCGTTTCATAATAAAGTGTGCGATGACCAAGCCTCCTGCAATGCCCACCACTAACATAACAATCGCAATCCCTGCTGTCGCACCTTTCGACACACCAGAATTCTTATTGCTTTCTTTTCCTGGACTTGGTGTGACAGGGGCGGGCGACGGGGGACTGGGAGCAAAACCAACAAAGAAGGAATCCTTGTAAGCAGGTAGTGTTTCTGTTGAGAACAAAAAACTGTAAGTTTTTTATAACAATCAAGATTGTGACTTGTAACTCAAGACTACCGAGCATGCGATACACTGGAACTCGTAGTGGAGCTTGCTCTATGAGTAATCCAGGCCTGTTGGCAAAGTTGATAAATAAATAAATAAATAAATAAATAAATAGATAAACAAGACAGGTAAATTATCATTTTAATCACCATCATAACACACCATTATCAATATTATTATCATAAGTAGGTTGAGCATGATGATAGAGGTGAGAGTAGTCCTAAATAGGACTAAACATTGCTGACAGTGATCAGCGACGTTTCAACAACCTGTGCAGTAGTCAGAGTGAGTTTTATCACGTCAGTTGATTGAATTTAACTCTATTTATTGTCTTGATTGGACAATTAAGTTCCGATGTTATTGGTCGTCTGTCAGTTAAGCCGTGATGTTATTGGTTACGAAGACGTTAAATGTCATTGGTGCGTCTAGATCCGTGTTTCGCCACAGTTTAACAATCGTTTATTGTTAGTCCAATTATGGATTGTCCAGTCATTCCGCCGTGGTCAGTTTTGCTTGAGTCCGTCATTAAGTCGTTTGTATGGTGCTGGTAATTGTTGACTGCGATTCAGTGTCGTTAAGTTAGTAAACCAGCTGTCTAAAGTACTGGATTTCAATAAAAATCAGTGGAGCTCTTGAGGGCGAACACGCTGATGAAGCAGTAAAAGTGTACTTAACTGGAGCATGCTACTTACAGGAATGATCATTTTACGTGGCCACTTAACGCAACAGAGATTTATCAAGAAGACTGAAAGAAGAGTAAGGTGTCTGTTAAAACTAAACTCTCCTCTAAAAGAGGCTACTCTTGGCTGTTTGTTCAATATTCACTAACCATTCATTGTTGCCACTTTGAAGTTCCCAGACGCTACTGATTTCTTCAAAACATCCAAAGCCTCTAGAAGTCCTTTCTCAGAATAGACCACTACATCAGCTCCAATTGCATTGGGCTTGTCTAGCAATATAAATGCTACATCAATGTCTGCATTTTTATCTTTCCTTCCTTCCAACACCTAAATAATAATAATAACAATAAACAGATAAGGTTAGACAATATTCTCTCCACTTAGAAGCACCCCAAAGGATAAGCAATCCTTCATTTCAGATCAAATGCAGCCTTTATTAAAGATCAAATCCTTTGTTTGCCACAAGCGCATCCAAGTCCACATTTTTTATATGAACCAGGAACAGAAGAGCTTTTTCACAGTGATAATTTATTCTCATTGAGTTCAACGATGATCATGTTTGACCTTCACATTGTTATTAGCAAAATAGATGTGATGCTGATCTGTCATAAAGTATAGTCCTTACCCGGATTCCATTCACCCTGATGATTGAGACATTGGCTGCAGCACTAATGGCCTTGGCCACATCAAGTTTGAACTTGTATGAACCGCTGTACTTGTCATAGTTTCCTGATAATATAATTTGATCATAACTACATCAGCGAAATACAATGTAGCTTTACTGATTGCAATGTTGTTTTTACCTTTTAAGCATTGAAACCAACAACCACATTCTTATGACAGTCAATGATGCAGTTATGATGCATAAATGTCTCAAAGGTCTGTCACCTAGCTACCTATCAGATAAATTGTCAACTCGAGCTATTGTCCACGATGGACAGACAAGATATAGAGATCGCCTCAATATTCCATCTTGTAGAATTAATGCTGGCCAACATGCTTTTTATTACCGTGGTGTGAAAATGTGGAATAATTTAAGTAAAGACTTAAAGGAAATAATAAATAATAAAGTTTTTCAGAGATGTCTTATTAATGAACTGATTTGTAACTTGAACTAGGTTAGATGTTGAATTTTGTACAAAGTTACCATTTAGTTAATGTTGTACATAGTTTTTTCATTTAATTAAATAATTAATTTATTCATCCACTTGATTTATCTAATTTATTTTGATATTGATGCTGAAAAGCCCTTTTTAGGGATGCTCATAGCCTGCTCCACGTGTTCAGATAGTGGAAAGCAGTGTGAAGTAAAGAAAGTGATGAAAAGTAGAGGGGCACTGGGGAGAGAGGTGCACTGCTTCCCACTATCTGAACGCCTGGAACATGCTAGGATGCTCAATAAAGTCTATGTATAGTTTCTACAGATACCTCTCTATTACGAACAGTTTGTTTGGTCCCAGAAATGCCAAAAATCATACATTCCCTACCTCTATAATACGGACACCTCCGTAAAGCAGACAGTTGGTTCTGTCCCCTTGGTGTCCGTATTAAAGAGGTTTGACTGTATAATGTATAATGTATTCTAAATACCATCCTCTAAACATTTCTAATAGTATTGATGAGGAGAATTTGCTTAAACAACCCCCATGAGTGAGTGACCAACATCTATTTTCTCTAAACAAAATCAATACATACTAAAGAGGAAAAGTTATAAGAATAGATAAAATGATCCTAAAGGGAAAGTGCTTTGACCTTTAAAAACAATTTTCTTCACCAAGGGAACTTTCTGGGCAATTTATATGTGGATATTGGGAAGGTTTCAAGTCAAGAAGTTACATATGTACTTAAATATTCTTGATCATTATGCTATAAGGAAGATATGAGATGCTGGTCATGGTTAAAGAATTAAAGTTAATGTAAGGGAGTATTATAATACACATGGTTTCCAGTCAAAGCACCGTGAAAGGGGTTGCAATGACATCAATGCCTGAACTACACAGGGTGTCAATAAGCACTTTTAAAATTTTTCAACATTGTTACATGACCTATGGGGCAGGGGTATCAATTAGTACATGTATTTTGCACAATGATATATAGTTTATGGCTTGCTTGCATGCAATCGCTGTTTTAAGTAGCCTTACACTACTTGTAAATAATACGTGGCACTCTACTATGCATCAAGCCCCAATATCGCAAACAAGTGTGAATGCATCTAAAAGCAAAAAGACAAGCATATTTATCTTCTTCAACAAATCTTCCAAATTTTAAATCTTTACCAGCTAAACTGAAGTGAACAAGGCGTTGCTGTTCAAAAGTGAAGCAGGGCTTGATATCAAACTGGGTCAGGGCAGCAGCCTCAGCATCAAAGTTGAAGACATTCATCTCATCATGACCCCTTGGAGTGTACCAATCAAGCCTTACAGGAACTTGATGTTGGTTGTTTTGTGTTCCAGAATGGAAACGCCAGTTTGGTTTTGAGAAGTAGACCTCCATAATATACTGTCAGGAAAATACAATATAAAGATTTAGCTAGGGCTAAAAGCAAAGCTCTCGATAATGTACTCTTAATTAATTTATATAACTCAAACAAAAAAATAAAATTGTGTAATGTTAACCGGTAACAGCAATGAGATTGGCAAAAAAATCAATATGTCTAATTAGTTAAAAAAAACAACTTTGCATGACTGTGCAGCACACTTTTTTGTACATTTCTTTGACGTTGTTTTGTACGGCTACATCGTGAAACTTCATAGTTACACATCTTATGTAGAAAATGGCGTCAGGGTGCAAAGAAAGTCAACTAACAGCTTGCCCAAAGGGCAAGCTGTAACTAACATCTACTAGCCCGAAAATCATTTTTACTAGCCCCCCAAAAAATTTTTTCGCAAGCAGAATGAAAAAATTTTAATTAATTATTCCTTTCTTAATTACACTGTAAGATAATAAATTAATGGCTCTATTTATTCATTACAATCAGCTGTAGTTATTTGACAAGAGCAATAAATAACCGTAAAAAGTGTGAACTATAGGTAGACCTGGTAAGATACTCTTCACATACTAGCTAGTACAATAATTCAGTGTTCACCTTTTGATTATAAATGCCTTTGTCTTGAAAGTCAACTCACAATGATGAAATAAGGAATTTAAGTGAAGCTAACAGAATGAAGGTTCAAATAATAGACAACCATTTTTCTTTGAACACAGTGCTAAAAACTACATATTCCTGATTAACCTCTTGTGAAAATGTCCAAATGCTCAAGCTTCTGTAACGCTTTTAGCCTGTGTACAGACGTCCCCCCTCCTTCAGAAAAAATCGGGAGAAGAGACGTCTGTGAATCGCCGTCATTAATCATGTTCCGGTATACATTTGCATAAATTATTTTTTGTTGTTGTTTCATCTGACAGTTGATTTTCATGAAAAGTGAAAACAATATGGTGTGGTCTAAATATTTTAATCAACAAACACCTACAGTATCTGTGTTTAGAACTTACCACATTGAAAAGCACGTGACCAGTATTTGCTAAAACCATAATAAATTTCTCACTAGAGTTCAGGATCAAAACCTTTTGTTTACGTTCCTCACAAATGATTATGAAGAAAATTAAGACAAATAGCTTTCTCTGAATCAGTAAGAAATAGTCACGGGCAACCTCCAAAGTTTTTTCAATATCTGCTTTTACTTTATGCGCGGGATCTCAATATGTTTCGTCCAACATGTAATGCGATACTTCGTCTTGTTTATGCAGATGTCACTTCGTCGGAGCGACTTTCAGTCCGCAGGAATTTATTAGGAATTTAAAACATTTTGTCTTACAGTACTTCTGTAATTTTAATCCTCCGAAAAATCTTCACTTGCCCGTCGGGCAAGTTAAGCACAGAATTCACTCGCACGATTGCAAAATCCACTAGCCCCGGGCTGTTGGACACGACTTTCTTTGCACGCTGGTCGTATACATGTGCTCACCAAAAGTTTTGTTGCTTGTGTTCCTATTCGCTTTCTGTTTACTGCTGTTCATTTTCACCTTGCTGGCCGCTAGTCTCATTTGTTTTTAATCTAACGCTTTGGCTGTTTCTCTGTTGTCCATTTCTGTATAGACTTTTTAGTCGGACTTGACTTTGTTGTTGTTTTTGTTTCTAAAAAGTCTGTATGGCCAAAAAAACCCTACATTGTATTACCTGTTGAATGAGTTATGCCTGTGATGCGGACAGGCATGCGGACAGTCACATCATTACCAAAATTTCTTGGATGCATAGATAACCAAATTTTCTTACCCATGATGCTCCGCTGCACGCTCTTAACATGCACGAGAGCTCCACTAATGAAAAGCTACAATTACAGTAAGTACACAATTAAAGCAGGTTTAGCTCAGTTGGTAGCTAGAGTGCTTTACTGCAGGGTGGGAGATCATGGGTTCGGTTCCCAAGGTCCAACTAATGCTCAGGGATTTACTCAGAAATTAAGGTATCACCTAAGTTGCCCTGTAAACAGCTACAACTCTACGTGGCTTCCAAGGATGACCGTGCTCTCTCCTCCACAGGGGCCTCTTTGTGTTGTGGGTAGGCCGGGGAGAGAGAAAAAGAGAGCTCCTGCCTTTTCCTTCTTCCCATCGTCCCCCCCGCTCTTTCTATTTTCGATTATTGCTATTTTTATAGGGATACCCAGCGGGAGCCTATGCGGAGGAGAGAGCTGACCACGTAAAATGGCGGTCCTATTTCCAGCAGGAGATGTGAAAACAGTCTCCTCAATTAGTGTTTTAGTGCTAAATACATTGATGCTCAAATAAAGTGTATTTTATTGTACTTCAAAGCCCTGTAGTACCTCAATAGTTCTATTTCGTCTTCTGCTCTTCCTCACTCCTTTACCAACCCAGATATCAGCACTTATGCCACGAACTGAAGCAGTTCCCTTGTACACCAATGCAGATGAACCGTTTGTTTTTGGCGTATTGAACAGTTCATGTGTCGTCTTCATGCGAATGTGATGATTTTCATCTTCACTTGCATCCCATTCTGTAAGAGTTAAGTTGAAAGGTCTGCAGACATCTGCACTAAGATGGCCACTAGAGATGTTATAACCAATGCCTGTGTTGAAGTCATGGATCAACATCACAGGGCCTCCACTAGAGTTCCAGTAATTTGAATGTTTAAGCAAAGTAAGCTTTTTCTCAAAGTCATAAATTTCCTGTCAAATAAAGTATGGAAGACAATCTGTTAGATTCCCTGCCCAAATTTCTTTGCGTCTGCAGATGAAACAAGAGTCGACCATGTCACATGTGATAATAAGCCTTAACTTTTTTCCCAAGTTGTTCGCCAGTTTACTTCCACCCAATTGAAAATAATTATTCTCAAGTCATTCACCTGTTCACTGCCAGCTATTTGAAATTTTCTTTCAGCCGTTCACTTGTTTACCATCACCCATAAAAAAAATTTCACATAAGCAGTTCACCCATTGCATTCAGCAAATTAAACATTAATGATAAAACAGCAAACAGGGCTCTCACTAAGCAGGGCTGCAGGCCAGGGATTTCCTCTTGCTAATAAGAGCATGACTGCAGGTACTTTCATGGGAAACAAAAGGACAATAAAACCCCAAAATGTCCCAGCTGTTCAATTACCCGCCTACTAATATACATACATGCAGCAACTTGAAATCTTTGTGACAGCAGCCTTGGCCTTGGCTACTGACCTGTCCAATAATTGTACTTTCATCCGCATGCACGGAAATTCCTACTGCAATTTTTTCTGTTACAGCTAGTCGTACTGTTAATAATATTGTAATGTACCAGTACTTACCTGCCAGTTAGACACACTGTTGTTAGCCCTACTCCAAATGGCTTCTAATTCCAAGCTGAAAACTCCAGGTACTAGAGGGACAGTTTTGTTCAAGCCTTTGAGACCGGCACAGTACAGCCCTGAAGGAAGCTGAAAATTGGACGCATCTGGAGGGCCAGGACGAAAATCAAAAAAATCATAAACATGATAGAAATTGTGTGTTTTGTTTAAAGGTACCATTGATCCATTCATTCTTTTAAAAGACTCTGAAGTGCCATTAATAGTTGCACGGATTACTGTGGAATTGTGTGCAACCCATGTTGTTCTCCAGTCAGATGCTGAAAAGAAGTAATCCAAGTAATAGGAAGAATAGTTGTTGGAGATGCAAGCCCTCCAGTGGTGACATCTGCAAGACAAAAATTAATAGAAAGTCAATACTAGAGGAAAAGGGTTTTTGGTTTTAGCTCACCACACCTCTCAAAAATTAATTTCAGTGTAGGTGGTTCACACTTTCCTCAAAAATTTTGGCATTTACGACTAACCCCCTTCCCTTCCAACTTTAGATTTTCCAGTGATCCTCCATTGGGTGGACATGGATGTTAACCACACATGTACAAGTGCCAATATGCTGTACTAAAACTGTGAAAGGTTTGAAACCAGGAGTCATTTCATAAGTGGGTTGAATATGATCATCTGGGTGAACGTAGTCCTGAATAGGACTGTTCTTTACAGTGATCAACCTGTGCGGTAGTCATCTCCAGAGTCAAAGTGAGTTGTGTCACGACAGTTGATGGTATTAAACTCTGGTTATTGACCCGATTAGACTGGTTCAATTGGTTGATTGGTCAACTACGATATGATGTTATTGGTAGTCTGCCTGTTAAACCATGATGTTATTGGCTATAAAGACTCAAAATGTCATTGGTGCATTTTGATCTGTCTTTTGTCACAGTTAAACAGTCGTTTATTGTTACTCAAATTGTCAGTTGTCCAGTCATTCACTCGTAGTTAGTTTTGCTTGAGTCTGTCAATAAGTCATTTATACAGTGAAAAGGGATGGGCCGATTTGAGGAAACACAACATCATCACGATCTCTCAGCAAACGTTTTACTAATAGTAAATATTAATAAAAGTTACTATACAAACAAACTACCTAAATGTGACTGCAAAATGAAATTCGTAAAACAATAAAAACGAGGCTGTTTACCAAATGCTGAAGATGTAACAAGGTCGGTGGTTAGGGGAAAAAAAAAACTACTGACATGAACACTAATAGACACGTAAAAAAAACTCTGCATAGAAAAGGGTGAGATAACAAACTAAATTATATACAACTAAATTTACATACATTGTGCAGCATAAAGAGCATAATTATCAAAATACTAGAATGAGACAAAAAATGAAAAGAATACACGATAATGAGTAAGTGTTGGTGAAAACGAAAACAAAGGGAAAAATTTGCCACAACATTTGGTGCCGATAATAATAATATTGTTGACTAATGATTCAGTGGCATTTGTTCTAAGGAAAGTAAACCAGTTTTCTAATGCGAGTTATTCAGGGGCTCCCAACAACTATTTTCAGTAAAATATCTGTTCAGAGAAGAAAATATTGCCTAGAATTTTCTATTGCTTGACGATGGCTACAAATTTCCAAGTGACCGTTCCATTCATGTACAATTTTCGAAACTTACCTAATAAATTCCTTACGATTTTCTGACGCTTAATTTTTCACATTTCACTCCCCTAGTATTATGCTGTTTTTTCGAAAAAAAAAAAAGAAACCTAAAATTTTCGGATTCAAAAATGTGATTGCGAAAGGAATCAGAAAAATTCCCACTTTCGTAAAGCACATAAATAGCATCTAAAATTTTCGGGAAAATAACACTGAAACCCCTTGACATTTCGAAAAGGCTCAAAGTCTCCTAGGATTACCGAACAGATACAAATTTTATAGCGCTGCTTAAAATGTATTTCTAGAAATCTAAAACTACTCTTAGTCTGGATAGCCTAAAAAGTGTTTTCAACGTATTTAGGAGAAAACCGTCAGTGGGTGCCCCTGGTCATTGATAGTGGTCTGTAGAATACCTTACATGTATACATGTTGCTGAGTCTCAACGCTTTGATGTTTCATCTGTAAATGGTGTTCAGCAATGTGATTGTTGACATTGTGATTTCTTGTCATCTGTTTCAGTTGTTTGTGTTCAGTCAATTGCGTGCGAAGTTTCTTCCAGTATCACCAATATAAGTGGCCTGGCAGTCACAACATTTGACCTTGTATACTGCTCCCTGTCTGTCCTTTGATCTGTCTTTGCACTAACATGTTTTGCATAATGATTTACAGACAATATCAACCTCCCCCCCCCCTCCCCTAGGAAAATCCAGTTTAATTTCATTCTCTCATTTACAGATGTATGAAAAATTAAGTCTCAATAAGTTCACTTAGTGTGATATTATCTAGTTCATCTATTTTAATATTATTTTTCATTTTGAGTACTGTAGTTTTTAGTTTTTATGCAGTGCCCTATTGAAACGCCCATTATGTGACAAAGGCCCTCCACAAAAAGAACTTTCTTATTATCACTATTATTAAAAACTGCTGCACCATTTCTTCGGTCTTTGCGTGACAATCCAGAGGAAAAGGCTAATGTTGTGTTTTAATTTCAATTTTGGTTCAAAGTTCCATACCCAAAAACAAAATGAAATGGAATTTAAACTGAGGAAAAAATTGACCCACAACATATGAAACTTGAGACTCAGTGTATAAGTACAGTGTATGCTACATGTATGTTTCAAATAATTATTAATCCATTATTGATCCATTTTTGTTATGCTTCTTTGTCTCATATCAACATAGCAGCTCTCAGACAAATTTAGAGGAAAATAAAAATAAATACTTAGTAAGAAAACTAAGAAAAATTTGAACAACAACTTTTTCTAACCTATTTTAAAACTCGTTTTCCTTTGTTCCAATAAATATGTTCAATGCACTAACATGAACATTTTCAAACCAACAACAAAACTTTGAATCACAATGTAGAGTCAATTATTATGTGTAGTGCCTTTTTTGTTGTATAAAGTTTATTTTTTTATTTCTTTAGTCAATATTTTGGCCAGCTTGAACAACCAATCACAAGTAAGAGGATTTATGCAGGGCTGTCAACCTGTCACGTCTTCAAGTATTGAGAATTGATAAGGAGGGGATGATAGATGATGTTATAATGTACCGCACATGATGTCATTTGTGATAAAATAATTAATAAAAATTATGACAAATTTTGTCAACTCCAGTCGTCACAAATTTGTGATAACACAAAACAAAGATTTGTTGGCATTGTAACATTTAGCCTACGAAAGCAGATGTCACTTTTTCGGTCATCACTTCTCTCCATGCAGGCCATGTAACATTTGACCTGATTATTATTACATTACAATGGTACACAGGAGTTTATGAGGAAACGTTCGATGTTAACATTAAAATAGCCTAAACAACACAAAATAGTTGGGAGATTTCATAATCTGGAGACCGGGAGATATGGTCCAATATCTCATCTGGAGTCTCCCGGATAATCCAGGAGAGTCGAAAGCACCGTAAATGGAGCTTGAAATAACATAATAAAGAGAAAACATTCACAAAAATGTGCTGTGTCACTTTATGCTGTAAGATCACTGGTGTGGAACAAACAGCAATACCGCAAATAATATGCCAGATTAATATCAGGTTTTGTTTTGAGTTGTTTTTGACAAGAGTTTAACCTGTGTGAGCATGCATGAATTCTTTCACTGCTGTAATAATTAAACATAACTGATAATGACCTGGGATTTTCTGGCAAATGATTGAAATACATGAGTGTCACAGAAACTGTTCAAAATGTTTAAATAAGGGCAATTTTACATACATTGATATTATATCAGCATTCAATGGGCCCTTTCACCATTAACCTCCACTTTCGATTTTGACTAGTTAGCGAATATCCAAACTCTACTAGAAAAAGTGCCTTACAGTAAGCAAACTTGCCAAGTTTGAAGATGGTATATCAGAAACCTCTGTAAAGTCAATATCACACAAAGCCATATTTTTGGTTAGTTTGCATCTAGCAACATTACTAATTCTTAAGGACGTTTGTGCCCATCACATCTTAATGGTCTAATGAACAAAAAAAACTCTTTTTTTAAAATACTTTCTTACAAAATTTGATATTAGCTTCAGTTGACACGAAGTTGCAATAATAATAATAATAATAATAATAATAATAATAATAATAATAAATTATTATTTTTAAAAAACACTAAAACACAAAGCTCTTAATATGTCAATATCAAGGGCCTTGAATGTAGGAAGTTGATAATGTTATTGGTTTATCAGTAATAGATCATAACCCACTCTTCAGATATCCTTAGAGCTCACTATTTGGGTCACTGGGGCAAAGCTATTTCCTTATCTTGTTTAATCATTTGTCAGACACCAGTAATCTGCACACATAATTTGGGAAGGAACAAATACTAATTGTAAATTATAAATTAAATTGAAGTTCTCTCTGTTATCTTTAAAGTTTCCACTAACCATTCGTGTGCATTTCAGCGTGAGCAAACGATACAACTGTGAGCATATTATGTAATGGCACATTTTTTTATATTCTGATGTGTCACCATCACTTACTTGTGTCAAAAAATGATTTGACCCTCTGACAGCCAAAAAAGGTTTAAGCTCACCTTATTCCACGCACAGACGAAATACCCAAGTAAGTTTCGTTATACTGACTTCCAAACTTGAACAACTGAGACACGCTTTCGATATGCGCGCCAAAGCCAAAAAAGCTAAAGTGAAAATGGCCCTCTTCAGGGTGAGAAGCAGGAGTAACTGTACAGGTTTTGGAGCTCAAATTCACGTGAAGTACTTCGTCCAATGCGTAGTCGTAGATATCCATGTACGTTTGTCCATCTTTTGTTTGTTCAATCCTGCCCTTGTCAGCTTCCTGATCATAGTACTCCTTGAAAAGTGCTGAGTAGTTCTTGTTAACGATGTTCACTCCCACAAGTGTTGAAAAAGCTGTGGGCAGCGTTGGAAGCTTAGGACTTGATCCATGGCTGCTATTTAAAGGCTGGCAAATGGGCTGCAGTTTCCCTGAAACAGCTCCAAAAGCTGCTATCAGGCAGCACAGAATAGAGACGTACATTGTGATTACAGCTGAGTCGAAAATGAAGTTCACGGCGGGTGCCTCGTGACATGGTATGATTAATCTTGCATGAATGAATGCACTTGGAAACAAAACATAGCTAGTCACATGGTGGTGGAGAATAGAGAGTGAGGGCAATGAAAAAGTTTTGTTCATTTTCTATTTCATCTCCAAAAGTTACTTGTCTTGGGCGAAATTCTGCCATTTCCCGACACCTTCCCATTGTCTACAGTAGACAAAAAGCCTGATTATAAGCAGTATCGTCTCATCTCATAAGTGAAGCAGAGTAAAATTCAATGAAATAAGCAACTCGTTCCCAGGGTCATCAAGGGAAAACAAGGTTGCATTTCATGGGTTCGTACATTACGTAACTGGTGCTTAGCGCCGTTAACCATTCGATAAACTTCGCAAATTTGTGTCGCTCTCTCTAATTGCATATTGGTAAGTAGACACTTTTTCCACTCATTTTGGTCGCTATCTACGCTAAAGAAAACAAAAACAACCCCCTACAATCCTAAATTAAGTAAACCCATTCCAAAAGGTAACGTAAAGCAATGTCCCCATGATTCAGCTGTTTTTGCCTACACGTAGAGTCGTACGAGTAGCTGTGAGTAGTTTCCAGTCGCGTTACTTTCTGGGCAAATTTGAATTCATTTAATATCTTGTAGAATTCCTGCTTTTTCCTTTGATAGTCAGGCAGAACTGTGGGACGATTGTTGCGTCGAAATTTTATTAAAATATTGATTTTAATAGAGAGGGGATCACAGGGTTAATCCACTTGAAATTTGGAAATGTTGACAGTTGACGGGACCTTAGTACTCGAAGAAAGCTGTTATAAAAAAAGCTGTTATAAAAGTCAAGAGACAGCAGAACAGATAGTCACAGCCTTGTAAAGTTAGTTTAATTAATTTTATATTTTCATTTCATTTTTACTTCCCAATGCCGGCCCTGTTATGATCATGCAAAAAGGAGAAATAAATTAATGTTACTCGGTCGCGAGGGATCATGCTGTTTAAAATGCTTAATTGCAAACTTTCAAGAAGTCTCATTGAATGTGTAAACACAATCCTATAAGGAAAACAATAGTAGGATGTGTCATTAATTTTCTCATGTGTAATCCTTCTTAACAGATTACCAGTCCATAATTTTCATCTTAGTGTGGACACATGATCTAATGGCATTTCCTGTAATTTATTACTATGTCATAATGGTGGCGAAATAGAATATTTAAAAAAAAAATAAAAAATATGACGAAAAAACATGTTCTAATAGGGTTGAAACATGCGTTTTTTGGCCAGCACATGTTTGACAGCAAATAAGCAAACTGTCATGCCAAAGATTGAAGAAAACAGAAAACAGCCAACATTCTACGATGCCACCACTGGTTTCCCCGCAAAATGACGTCTGAGAAATGAGCACAGAAATTCCTTACTGATGATGTGTAACTACCCAGATCTGAGTAGTGATGCGTCATCAGTATGGAATTTCTACCGTTGTTTCTCAGGCGTCATTTTGCGGGGAAACTGTGGTGGGGTTTTGAAATGTAGGCTGTTTTCTCAGGCTATCAAGCAACCAGAAATCTGGTCAAATGCTTCAAGCGACTAAAACAGTGGCCTACTTTGCGTGTGAACATTTGTCTAACACCCTTAAACCTTGAAAAGCTTGGTGGTAAAACATGTCATGTTTGCACCCAATCAGATGTTCATTTTTGCTTTGCATGTCCATACATAGAGTTACTATTTGCATAGTCATGTAAAGCTTTTACTTGTACTGGTCTGTCATATCTAGTAAACAGATCCACAGTGGAACTACTACTCAGGGTTATTATTTTACTGTTTTTAACAGATCCATGAAGAGCCAGGCACAATTGTTTTAACAATGACAGACAAAGGTAAAAGTCATTTGTTTGACTACTGTTACATGTGATAAATAGCGTATTTCCTTGAATAATAGCCTTCCCTCGATTAATCGCCTCCCTCGAATTATCATCCCCCTAAGGCCCTTTGACGGAAATATTTAAAATAATTGCGCCTCCTTTGAATAATCGCCCCCTTTTGCCCTCTTGTTATTTTCTCTTCCTTTTATCCCCTCCCTGTCAAGTTTAAGTGCAATGTGATCCAGCAAAACTGATCAGTGATGATTCAAGCTCTGAAAATTAATCAAGTGACTAAATTTGGAATTCATGAAATTCATTCAAAGTAAAATATCAAAACCAATCTTAAATCCCTTCCACCTTGGACTTTACACCATCTTTTGCTTCACTTGATGTTAAAACAGTTATAGCCTGTTAGGGCTCCTCGTCAATTCCCTTTTTCTACTCATCTTTTGTTTTTTGTATAATTTCTGTTATTGAATGGCAAATAAAAAAAATAAAATAAATAAATAGATAAATAAAGGCAAGCAGGTACGCAACTGAGCCTAAGAATGACGAAAAGTTTCAGACTACAGTATCTGCTGTTGATTAAGTCCCCTTGTGGTATGTTTAGCTCATGAAACGTTTGCTGTCTGAACTGGGTACATATCTTGTGGCTTATTGTGCACTTATGTACATTTGTATGTACTTACATGTATAATGCATACATGTACTTGTGTATGGAGGCACCATAGATCAACTGCATGATGCTATTTACAGAAATTAAATGATAAAAACCCACAATAGAACATTTATGTACCTTCTTCCAACATGGATGAAACATGTCACATGGTACTGAATTATCAGGTGTTAGGTTTCGATGAACACCCAACATCTGATATTCAGTGTAATGTTCTTGCTTAATCCTCCCTCAAGTCCAAAATACAAAATAGTCCTATTCCCAGTTTTTCAGTGTAGTAGTAAAAATTTATTCTTCTTTTATTTTTTATAATCCAAAATTGCTGCTTTCTGCTATTATCGAATTAAGTTAGTGGCATAATTTATATTATGACCTTATTACAAAACGACATGTGTTGATTTTAAATTATTATAGGTGTATTTCTTTCATTGGCCTCAAAGCCAAAAATGGTTGTTTTGATTTGTATGTGTAAAATTTTCAGAGGTACCGGTATACTTCTCTGCAGGGAGGCCTGACTTTCAGAAGGATTAAAGAAAGCAGTAAATTCTCTCAGGGGGATTTCTTAATTTGACAAGTTTAATAATATTATTTTACTGCATTAAGGGGGCAGCATTTATGGACTAGTGGTTAAAGCACTGGACTTGTAATTGTAAATTCAGAGGCCGTGAGCTCTAGTTCTGTCCTGACCGCTAGCTGGATTTGTTCTCGGTGGTCCTGGGATCCTTCATCATACTTGCAAATAGCCAGCTAATTACCTCCAGCCAGCTGGGACTCTTAACCCTGTTAAGTTTAATTTGAATTATTTGTTTCCGACATTTGGTCAGTTCTCCTAGCATTAGTGCTATAAATACTTCCAAGGGTAAACAAAGGGTATTACAATTAATAATAGTAATTATTATTGTCATTGATATTACAGGTTCTGACTCTGAACAAGTGCCTGCAGCTGCAAATGCAGTGGATAGTAGTCCACCTCCCTATCCATCAGAGCTCCCACCTCCTTATATACAGCAGCCTGGCTACCAAGCACCACCCAGTTATGAAGTTCCACCTGGTTACCAAGGACCTCCTGCCTATCAAACTTTACCTGGTTACCCAGCAGGGCAAGTGTATCAAGGTGTTCCTGTTGGTTATGTGGTTGCCACTGTAAGTTTTGAGTTTGTTGACCTGCAAATACCTGTAGTTGACTAATAAAAACTGGACACGCAGGTCCTTGTTTTAATTTAAGTATTTGAAATTTCATACAGTGTAAGAAACAGTTACTCTCCCCTCAAGTGACAGAGATCTTTTCATTCAGAGTGACACCAAACACCTGGAATTCATGGAAAACTCCTTGAAACTTCTGTTCAATTTTATTGCACCCTCTTGATTAAAACTGGTTTTTTCTTTCTGTCAGCTATTATCTCTCTGGAGGGGGGGGGGGGGTACTCAAGGGAAGTCTGGGCAGAGGTGCAGTGCCGCTGATCAGGTCTTTAAGACAAAAATTGTTCATTAAGACAAGAGATCTCATTAACTTTTACGACCCTGTTCCATTTTATTTTAGACTGCTTATCGCCAACCTTCACACTCTTTTAAAAAATTCTGTTCCAAGGACACCTTGTTCAAGATGCTAAAGAGTGAAATTGTATACCCTATTTAAGATTCAAGACCCTGAAAACCATACCCTGTTCAGCATCACATACCCATAAAGGCCAATAAGGGAGTGCCCCTCCCCTGCGGGCTGTGTACTCTTTCTATACAAACAGTTGTAGAGAACAATGTTTATTCACATATCTAAACAGACACACCTATAAAGCTACTTTAACATTATTTTGCAAACTTCACCCCTGGTTATACTTGATGTTTACAGCAACCAAGTTCCTATGTGGTTCAACCTACATCCATGCAGGATATTCCCCCTGACTATCAAGGCCTTTCTTGGTTTTCCTGTTTGTGTTGTTGCTGGCCTCTTGGAATTGTAGCCATACTAAAGTCAAATGAGGTAAGGTTTTAAATAACTTGGTGGCTTAACATATCTTAGGTCTAACTTTCTGGGCTCATACACATCTTGAAATTCCAGTGGTCTGATTTTATGGCCTTGAAATTGGTTTTTGGTTCTCGTAAGTCCTTACTATTGAAGAACATCTACATTATCATCACTTTAAAAATGAACTACAGTAGGTTTTAATGTAGAGAGTGAAAATGCAGACAGAATTAATTTTTACAAAATATGTGTAACATGCACGTTTATACAGTCACTGAGTTAGAGGTGTACCTTATCAAGTTTTTTTCATCCATTCTGAATTTCACTTATAGAAGGTGAACCACACATCAATGGCGTTCATAATTCACTCTAAGTTCTCATTAATTTTCCTAAAATATCTAGGAAATTTCAAAGAACAGTCCTAGAAAGTCCTTAAAAAGTCCTTGAATTTTTGGCTTGAAAAAGTCTATGAACCCTGAACTTAAAAACTTTTGATAAGTAATTGTTATATCACTGGAAATTTTTTCCCAACAATGCATTCTGTTATTGGTTACTTCAAGGTCACATGACATCAAACAATGAAACTGTTTCCCACCAAAATCTCTGAGAGGTGACATCAGAGGGTAACAGTGCACTGTTTACCTGCCAATGTTGACTAACGACCACCATTACAGCGAGGTTTAATGAATTTACAGCTTCAAAATTTCCAGCTATATAACAAATCAAAGAATTAGCAGGGGAATTGGAGCCAATCAGAAATGGCAAAGTAGTTTGAATTATGAATAATAATTTGCTCCACCTCGGGAACCATTAAGATTCTGGGGAAACAAAATTAACTGTTTCCTTCCGTCAGGACCAGTCTTTAAGTGTTTATTATTTCATATTGACAGTCTTGGCTCAGCATAGTAAATAATGAGAGGTTAAGAGCATAGTGGCTGACATCATCGGATTTCATGACCACTGTGAGAAACTGATTGTATTAATATTGATGTCAAAATAATGATACTTTACCGAGAATTTCCCTTCCAATCAGAGTCTGCCCACTGCCATCCCCCCCCCCCCCCCCCCAGTCCCTTGCTTGGTTTACCCCTATTTCCTTTTTATTCAATCAAAGAGGCTGGTCCCATGCTACTTTTCTTCCTGCAGTGTAAACAAAGAAATAAAAATGGGATTATTTAGGATTAAAAGAATTTATTTTTGCTTTAATTATTTTCAGGTTAAGAGCTCCCTTTCCCGTGGAGATTTTCATTCTGCCAGAATTGCTTCCAATTCTGCACGGAATTTTGCTTATGCTGCCATTGGAATTGGAGTTGGTTTTTTAGTCATGTATATCATTGCTATGATACTTGTATTTACAATAGTTGCTAGTAGCAATTAAACTTTAGGACAAATAACAGAACATGCAGAAACCTAGAACTCTAATTTCAGGTTAGTTAATTTTTGTAGTCGGATTTACTATGTATAGGAGACCTTTTGTTATTTATAAGAGGGCGGAATTGGCGAGAAAATGGGGAGAGGTGAAATTTTCGCCATTGCAAAAAGAGGAGCGGGGGGGAGTGGGCCTTAAAAAGGTGATGTATTTAAAAGAGGCAAAAACGTAACTGCAGCGCATCAATAAGAGCAGGGGACCTCAGATTTTATGGCTAAGATTCTTTGGGTTTCGCTATGATTCTTGTAAGAGTATGACCTTGCACAGTATTACTGGATTGCGTTTCTAAAAAGCAATGGTGGACTGATCCTAGTACAAGAATCACATTCCAGTTCTAAAACAACATTACAATGTTCTCTTTTCCTCGTTATACTGATAACAATTTGCCTTGTATCTAATTTCGTTAAAAATATTTCTTAACTTCCAAGTCCTACTTTTCCGTCCATATTCCTTAAACAAGGTGTGAATGTGTGAGTTTGTTGGCCTGTTCACGGACCCTCTATTTTCTCTTCGAAGTCCATCGAGCGCGCGTAATAAAAAAAACCGTGGAGGATTCATTGACCGCCGGCGCAAGGGAAAAGAAAGATGAAGCAACGTTTGTGTACAGGCTATGAGTTTGTGTGGTTGTGAATCACTATAGGTTGCCATGCAGCACGTACCTCCGCTGTTAATACTTTTTTTAAAATTATTATATTTAATTCCAGCTTCCTGGCATTTTTAGCTTATTTATCGATTTCAGAAAATTATTAACTTTATTCTTTGAAAACATCATTTATTGTCTGTTATGGGAGGGTACAATAAATAAAGTTGAAAGAAATTTGAATTCAGTAACGAAAATGTTTTGCCTTCCGTACGCAGATGTTGCCTCGAAAACAATTCCTTCCCCTGATTATATCTTAGTCTAACCTGCGCTTATTATGTTTGTTCATCTTATGTATATTTCTCTAGATGTTGTTTTCATTACCAAATGATATAAAAGAGGTCCCGAGAGAGGTGTAGCCGCTTGGAAAGGCTTTCCAATATAAAAATCCAGTTATTATAACGGCTTTTCGATGTCTTCAACCTTAATTGTTATGTCAAGTGCATCGGTGGAGATCATTACTAGTACTTGGAAATTATCAATTTTTGCGAAAAGATAGGCAGCGCTTATAAATTTTTATTTACATTAAGATCATGTGACTGATTACACTAGAGAATTCGTTCTTTAATATATGTAAAAATTTAATGTTCCCCTGCATTTAAATGAACAATTACAAGAAAGACAAAAAAGGTGTCAAAAAAATAATTATTACGCGCAAGATAGACAAACAAGCCGAAGAAAACCCATTTTAGTCAGCAGTTTTTGAAAGTCATGACAGAGGAGAAAAACATGTTCAATTACAGCCCGTCCCGACTTTTTTAGACGCAAACCGTAAGTACCATCTTAAGATCAAGTTCGATGTTTGTTTTAAAATAGTCAGGAATAGCTTAGCGCGCCTTGAGGTGTGCATGTATAATAAACAAGTTAAAACCAGTGGCAGGTTGCGGTTAAAAACGACGTTTCGGTGTGATCATGAAGGCATAAGGTAAATAGGAGAAGAAAGTAACTGCGAAAGACTAGCGTCGTTCACTGAGTTAACTTAATTAATGAATGAAATAAAAAAAAAATACTTTTTCATATTGCGTCCAACTGCATTTTCAGACAACATCTAATTGTCTTAAATATGTACAACATGTGCACTAAACAAGCAAATTTGTTAGCTCATTTACTTAAAAGCAGCCTCAGTAGGTCAAAGGGGACAAATGTTACACGCGTTCAGTCCTCCACGCGTTGGAACACCTGTTCTCAAGTGTATCCTTAAGGACCATTAACATTGTTGGCTAACGGTCTGTGGTTTCTGTGGTTTTATGTGCCGTTAGCCCTTGATATAATAATTTGCAGCTCACTATAAGCACAGGCCTAATTTCAGGTCTTTTAGCACCTCTCATACATTAACTCTTTCTTTCAGGGTCGAGGTAAAATGGTCGCTATTTTCTTTTTTTCTTGCGCACTGGATTCTTATCATTCACCAAGCGAAACGAAAATAGAGCCTGAGCACAGGTTATAGTTGTATGCACTTTCAAGCTAAGATGTTCCCCGCTCGCAGCGGCCTCTTTGGCATCTGGTAGCAGGGAAGCTAAACTGTTCGAATTGTTTTGAAACGAGATCTGTCCAACCGTGATTTTGAAATGGCAATGAAAACAAGAACAATCTCAACTAAGAACGAATTGCATCAAGTTTTCATTGTGACCCGTGTACCGCGGGAGGGGGGGGGGGGGGGGTGGGGCAAAGACGGGGAGCTACTCGACAAAGTTTTATACCGAGAGGCTCCGCCTTGAGATCCAAACCCTTACCCTTTTGTTGACCATTTTTGACAGAGAAGGTACCCTGTTCGTATACCTTTCCTGTTGAAGGTATACGAAAACAGGAAGTCTTCTAGTCATTTTTTCATGTATGGTTCAATGAATTTAAAAAAATATACCCATAAGGCGTGTCTTTTCGAAACATTTTCATTAAAGGATCTTTTAATTACTTAAATTATGGAATTTCCTACCGTTTCATATACTTCAACTGTCTAATTTCCCTCACTTTAATATACTTGAGCCTGAAAAAGATACCCCTTTCTGACGGAGACTCCCCTTTAGGCCAATATAGGGTGTACCACCGAGCCCGTGTGGTGCACATTATGATTCAGCAAGAGAGAATTCTCTCTTGCATTCAGTCAATGGCTAGCGTACCCAGCCCCTCCCCCCCCCCCCCCCTTACCCCATGGCGCATGGCGTTTTTTGGATAATTGTGAGGTTCCAGTGGATGTTTCACTAAAGGTATGTTACATGATCGCTTATACCTTTATCATCTACGGCATTGATTTTGAATTGTTAGCTCCCACAAGGAAACTTACTCGTTGCCTTTATCCCAGTAGGATGGGGTATTTGCACACATTTTATTCCCTATGGGGGGATTATCTGTTAGTCCCATGACAGGGAATTTGCATCTTTCCGAAGAAAGGAATTAAAATATCCCTGGCCAAGCCCGAGGAGACTATGGGCGTCCTTGGAGTTGGTGAGAAAAAAGCGCGGAAACTTACACGAACGTGCGGAGGCACCGACTTCATGCTAGCTATTCCTAGCAAAGCTGTGCGACGGGGCGATCATGCACGCGTTGTCCACAGGACACCCAAGCACTTTATATCATCCCAATCGACACGATATTTCAATACCGGCTAAGACCCTGTGAACTTTTACATTTAGATATTGTTTTCCTAGGTTCTATTGTCTTGACGTCTTTGTTTTCTCTATTTTACGTCAGCCGCGAAGACAGACAAGAGACTGAAGAGACTGCGCTCTTCAAACCCTAATGCTTTCGCATTCTAAGTAAATGCAGAACAAATATACTTGTTTGGTGCGCAAGATATTGTCAAGAGGTCTTTTTATTCTGACTTGATATTGTCCTTAAGACAAGTAAGAGCTTGTCTAAACGTGTAGTTGGACTCAGCGGTCAGTACGAGCAAATATATTTTAATTCTTTCGATCCCAGCATTATCATCGGTTGATCAAGGGAACCACCGTATCGTATGATAAGTTTCTTTCCAGGGGCACCAAATGACTGTTTTCTGCAAAATATTAATTTGCTCGGAGTAGTACAAATTGCCTAGAATTTTCTGTGGCTTGAGGAAGGTAAACAATTTCTTGACGACTGTTCCATTCCTGTACGATTTTCGAAGCTTATCTAATAAATTCCCTAAGATTTTCTGAAGTATAATTTTTCGCATTTCACTCTCCAGGTTACGTTATTTTCCGAACAAAGAGAAAAGCTAAAATTTTCGGATTGGAAAATGCCATGGAGTGAGGAAATCAGATCGAAAAATTCTTTAAGTTGTACATCTAAAATTTTCGAGAAAGCAATACTAAAGCCCTTGTGATTTAGAAAAGACTCAAGTTGCCCTAGTTTGACCTAGTTAAGAATGCATTTTTAGCGATCTAAAAGTACTCTGGATAGCTTACAAAGTCTTTTAAATTCACTCCATGTTGCCGGGCATTCCTCGATATTCGCTTCAAGATCAGAAACCGAATCACTAGGTCTTGCCTGTTTATGCTTCACAAAACCGTTATTCTTGATCAATTGATAACATTTCCTACATAAGGGAATTGAGGACTATAAAATCATTTGAAGGTCAAGTGCAAAATAACCGGATGTGGCCCTTACAAACTGCTTATTAAAGTAACATTTTGCGAGTCACTCGCTCTAATCTGACCACCTATATTGTTTCTACCACTTCCTTTCACTTCCTATAATTCTGGATCGTAACTAATGGACTAATCGTGCTGAAAATACAGACGTGCACTTTCATATTATATTTTACCTAAAATAATTAATAATAAAATAATAATTAAAACCCAATAGAAGAACCCAACATATGACAGTCATTTGTTCCTGGTCTAGGATCTTTGTTCTGTCACCTTTGTCAATGTGAACCAGCACGCTCGTGGGCGCTCTGTTATGCGAAAGAATGCGCGTTAGTTCCTCGCACTTCGTGGCAGTATTGGTCCTCCCTCCGAGCCGCTCCGAATAAACGTTGTTCCGCCGTTGCCTGCAGCCTTTTGTCGAAAGAAAGAGCATTAAATATTTATGGCTTCTCACAATGTCAGTTACAACGTGTAATTTCCTTTATTAGCGTCAAAATCTAATAGAGTATAAAATTGGCCGCTTTTCGTAGTTCGCACGGGGAGAAAATCCCATTAACCCGCGCGCGTGTCTTGTCGGATTCCTCGCGCGTTTCCCCAATTTAGATGTTGTATTTCACTGTAAAGTGTAAACGGAAATGTAAAAGATAATGATTGACATAGTAAACGGATGGTGTGAATTTCCACCGTTGGCAAAAGCTAAAATGTTAATTTTCAGCTGCAACTGAACAGCCAATATGCAGAATTTCAAAACTGAAATTTGAAGAACGAGCAATTAACTATTATTGGACAGCATCGTATTTCATTTTTTGCGGCGACGACACAACGCTGATCGACAACTACCAACCTCGTGCTTGAGAGCGTCGTTTTGTTTATTTCTTCCTGAGTTCACGGGTCGAAACACAACTATAACGTGTGAAGGTGAGTCGATAAAGTTATTTGAAGTCAGTAAGAGTATAAAATATATTTACATATTGACAGAGACAATTATTTAAGCCTTTTTTGTTCATTGACTACGCGCGGCTCTTCGAAAATTCCTTGAAGACTGAAACCCTCGTGGAACCTCTTGTCACGGAACATTTTGGGTTTTTTGTCATTGTAAAAGCACCGTAGATTTGGGTGATTCTGTACAATTTATAGAAATATAACACTGAAAGTCGGGTCGGTTTGTTACTGTATTCCTCGCTGATGGGAACAGATGTCTGAGATGTGATCACTGTGTACAAATCATTCAGTCGCTATAAATAAATTCTTTTTCTGTGGATTTCTTATAAGGTTTAGTGTATTCGTTTCCAATGAAAACTATCTACCATTTAAATGAACTCGATCTGCTTATGTCTGCAGC
Source organism: Porites lutea (assembly GCF_958299795.1). NCBI lineage: Eukaryota > Metazoa > Cnidaria > Anthozoa > Scleractinia > Poritidae > Porites > Porites lutea. Next base: position 1,186,070 of record NC_133204.1, read on the forward strand.
TTGTGGGTTATTCCAGTTATTCCACTAGTTTTGCGCCGCGAGACATTTTAAATCGGCGTTAAAGTTTTATTGAATATTGCTAGAAAAATGTGGTTTTACAAATTATCATCAGATCAGATCGAAACGTCGCGAATTTTTTGACCAGATAATAGCAGTATCTTGTTCCATTATTCAAAGTATTCGAACAAAGAACACGCTTTATTTTCCTACGGGAAAAAAACTGAACACAAGAGCACTTAATTCTTTTCATTTTTACTTAAGCCAATTGAAGAATAATTGTTTTTGTGTAAAAAAAAAACAAGTCACTACTTATTTACGTGTATAATTTGAAATGTTGAATGACCCTTTTATTACACGCTGTCTCTCCAGCGGTGAATGATATGTTACCACATTTCAAAGCTTCCGGGCATTTTTTACGGATGTAAATATTCGCTGGTTTTTAAAACCCCGTGTCCTTACTTCTTGTTAGAAGTGCTAGAGATGAACTGTCATTTACTTTTGTATTTCTATAGTGCAGTGCTTGTGAATCCCATTTTTATGACATTCCCCGTTTTCACTTTAATTTTGATATTTTTACCCAAATTATATTCGTCACAGACGGATCGATCGGATCAACTTTTGTTGGTGTCGATTAATTGGGTTAATTACGTTCGCGTTTACTCAACGGGAATGAACATGAGAAATTAAACCTTATTTTTTGTAACGTACCAATAATCCATCGCTAGCCTGCGAACACAGCCGTCTCTCCTCGCTCTTCGTGACACGGGACCTTGTGGCCAGAAGCTAGTAGAGATGGCTGTTTTCGCAGGCTAATCCCACGGGTAGTTAATCCATGGCACAAACTCTTAATCAGGCTCCATTACTTACCCGCCGCTGTTCGGGAAATGACGTGTCCTTTCTCTCGTTAAATACCCCACTAATTTACCTTTAGTTCATAAATCTTACTCGTTTTATCTTTTCTCGTCGATTACCTATATATTTCCGTCACGCAACACCATCACGCAAGTAACTGGTTAGAGATACGTTCAAGTTAACTCAGACAATGCTCTCGAAGGGTAAGGTGTAATCCCTTCAATAACTTATCGCGGAAGGCTCTGCCCGACGCCCATCTTGCATAAAAGTTAAAATTGTAAAAAACAGTTCTTTGATGTAATAATGCCTTCCTATGAAGGGATTTTGAGAACTGTTAAGGTGTATTAAAGGTAGATGATCAGTCGCAAAGAACACAAGAATTGATGAAAAACACATTAAAAAAGTTTTAAAACAAGTTTCTTGTTTGTTTATATCCTCTAGGCCTTTAAGGGGGCCGTTAAAATTAAAACCCCTCGCCCAAAACTTTTAAATTTCGAACATACCACTACACCAAAAACACCAGATGCTTTGAATTTTTTTTGGCCTGGCCCTCGTACGTCCATGGATAAAAGTACAAAAGTTTGATAACTCTGAAGTTTCAGAATTGTTGAGAAGCAACTTTTGGTCAATTTAACCAGGAAAGGACCCCCAAATTTCGGTGAACGGAAAGCTGTCCAGGAACAGTTGCGAGAGAGAGGAGGAAATGTGTTTTTTTAGTACTCTCGTGTTTACACTCAACTTCATTGTGCTGAATGTAAAACCGTTAAACATCTGTTGATCAACAAATGTTGCTACTAGTTGATTGAGTGTTATGGGTAATTTCTCTGTCTCTACAACACCAAATCGAAGGGGTGCAGAAATGTAGGCACAAAAGAGATAAGAAAAATTGCTGAGGTAGTAGGGAGGACGACAAGTGAAGTAACGTGACGATAAATTGCTTTTAACTTTGAATGAGTAAAGTCTAAATAGTGCGTTTTTATTCTTTCTTTGGCGAGTTTTCAGGATTTCTGCAACAACACTCGCAGCGCACAATTTGCCTTTTGGTCAGCCGCCATTCTCACATTTCCCGCAAAACATGAAAAGAATTCAAGAAAACGCAACATTGTCGTTGAACAAACGGCAACATCGTGCAACATTCGATCGTTGACGTTGAACCGTGTGTCACAACATTTTCAAGATGATCTCTCTTTGGCCCTCAAGTACACCCTATGAGAGTTAATATAACATTACCCTACAGAGTTATGTAATCAGAACTTGAAGAAGACCGTTTTCATAATCTCACGACAATCGCTGCGTCGCAACCGAATGGAGAATGATCGAGTTCTGTAGTTGTCTTCCCTATTTGAGAAATGATAGATGATAAAGAGATACGATGTGCTACTGACATTATTGGCAGTAATTGAAATTACTTTGTAGCACTCAGTTGTAGAAAAACCATCAGTGCCAATGACCTCGTTTTCTCTTGAATTGTAGGGGGAAAGTTGTGAGAGAGCTTACAATGGAAGACGCATCTGTAACCCTGAATGGCCATGGCGAAGGTAATTTTAAACAGCCAGACACCGCCCAAAAACAGCACGTCTTTACAACAAAAGTGTTTGTTCAAATGGGTCAAAAGGATGTAGAAAACGACGAGCCTTTTCTTAAGGACGCGATATCTATTGTGCAAAAAGATGTAGTCAATGGAAAGGTAATAGGTGAAGAAAGTGTCAACAGGTCTTGGAAATTAATCTCAGAAGACGAAGTTGTGGTTGTAAGCAAGACATCCACTGCTTTTCATTCCGAATTGTTACTGGAACAAGAAGGTCCAGGAGGAGAAACTAAAGAAACGGATGGTTCTACGGTAGAGTCGTTGCTTCTCAACATTGAAACCGTAATAGACGACGGATTGATTTATGGTACTCACGAACCAGCAAATGACAAGAGAGAAGTGCTTGACGAAGATGCTCCGGTGGTCATAGAAAAGAGTCCTGTCTCACCGAACATGGAAATTGCAATCGAGGGCGAAGATCCGAGCGATGAAGACTGGAAGAATGCTCGCAAGAATGATGAGATTGGTGAAGAGGTCACAGAAGATGAAGTGGCAGTGGTTGAAAAGACACCAGTAGCAAGCTCACTTGAATCTGACGTTTTAATTGAAAATCCTGATGACGGAGGAAAAGATGACACTACTACAGTGGATTCGCTGCTTGCAAACATTGTATCTGTTATAGATCAGTCACCGCTGGAACGAGCTCAAGAACCAGCGAATAAAAACATAGCTGAAGTTATTGAAGAACTGGCTCCTGTTGTGGAGAAGAAGTCTTTCTCACTTGATGTAGAACATTTGATGAAGGAAACAGATGAAGGCTCGGAGGATGGTGAACACGTGACTAAGCAAAGGCAGTCATTTGTGGAAGATGAAGTTGTGATGGTTAAGAAGACAGTGGTGGTCTGTAAAGTTGAGTCTGAAATTTTAGTGGAAAATCCAGACGATGAAGGGAAGCATGCTGACAATGCCACAGTCCAGTCCTTACTTAACAACATTGAATCTGTCATTGACGACGAACTACCAGAGCGTCCTCAGGAATTAGAAGATGCAAAGAAATCCGACGTTCTTGAGGAAGATTACCCTGTAGTGGTAAAAAAGAAACCGATTTCAGTTAATGTGGAACAGGCAATTGATTTTGACGTTAAGGAGGACGAACAAGACATTGATCCAGTTGTGGAAACTGAGGTTGTTGTGGTAGAGAAGGAGACACGAGCAATTCTTGAGTCAGAGATTTTAGTTGATAATGAAGAAGCTAAAAAGGGCGATTCTGCCACGGTAGAGGACTTACTAGTGACTGTCGAAAAAGTTATAGATGCTAAGCCTTCTAAGCGAACCCATGAATCGTTACAGGAAAAGGGTAAACCCCTTGCGGAAGATTCACCAATAGTGATAGATAAGAGACCGGCTCCATTCGACATGGATCAGATGATGGAACAAGATGAGGAGACAAAAGAACAAGAGAAAAAAGACCCGGTTTGTGAAACTGCACCTATCGTTGTTGAGAAGACAGCAGTTATAGTTGAATCAGAGATGTTGGTTGACAATGAAGAAATCGAAGAAGACGATTCTACTCCTGTGGAGACCCTGCTAGTAAACATTGAATCTGTTGTAGATCACACTCTTTTGGAGACTGCTAAAGAACCTTCTGAAGATGTTGTTGAAGCCCTTGAAGAAGATTCGCCTGTGGTAATAGAGAAGAGACCTACATCATTCTACATTGAGCATCCGCTTGATGAAGACCACGAGAAGAAAGATGTGGATGAGAGAGAACCTGTCTCTGAAACTGAGCTTGTTGTTGTTGAGAAAACACCTGTAGCACTTGAGTCAGATATGTTGGTCGACAATGAGCAAAGTGAAGAACACGATTCTACTCCTGTGGAGATCCTGCTTGTAAACATTGAATCTGTAGTGGATCACACTCTTTTGAAAGCTGCTAAAGAACCATCTGAAGATGTGGTTGAAGCCCTTGAAGAAGATTCGCCTGTCGTAATAGAGAAAAGACCTGCATTATTCTGCATTGAGCATCCACTAGACGAAAATCACGAGAAGAAAGATGAAGATGAACGAGAACCTGTCTCTGAAATTGAAGTTGTCGTCGTTGAGAAAACACCAGTGGCACTTGAGTCAGATATGTTGGTCGACAATGAGGAAAGTAAGGAAGAAGATTCTACTCCTGTGGAGACCCTGCTAGTCAACATTGAATCTGTAGTGGATCACACTCTTTTGAAAGATGCTAAAGAACCATCTAAAGATGTGGTTGAAGCCCTTGAAGAAGATTCGCCTGTGGTGATAGAGAAAAAACCTGCATCATTCTACATTGAGCATCCGCTTGACGAAAATCACGTGAAGAAAGATGAAGATGAACGAGAACCTGTGTCTGAAATTGAAGTTGTCGTCGTTGAGAAAACACCGGTGGCACTTGAGTCAGTGATGTTGGTCGACAATGAGCAAAGTGAAGAAGACGAGTCTACTCCTGTGGAGATCCTGCTTGTAAACATTGAATCTGTAGTGGATTACACTCTTTTGAAAGACACTAAAGAACCATCTGAAGATGTGGTTGAAGCCCTTGAAGAAGATTCGCCTGTGGTAATCGAGAAGAGACCTGCATCTTTCTACATGGAGCATCCGCTTGATGAAGTTCTCGAGAAGAAAGATGTGGATGAGAGAGAACCTGTCTCTGAAGCTGAGCTTGTTGTTGTTGAGAAAACACCAGTAGCACTTGAGTCAGTGATGTTGGTCGACAATGAGCAAAGTGAAGAACACGAGTCTACTCCTGTGGAGACCCTGCTTGTAAACATTGACTCTGTAGTGAATCACACTCTTTGGAAAGCCGCTAAAGAACCATCTGAAGATATGGTTGAAGCCCTTGAAGAAGATTCGCCTGTGGTAATAGAGAAAAAACCTGCATCTTTGCACATTGAGCATCCACTTGACGAAGATCTCGAGAAGAAAGATGAAGATGAACGAGAACCTGTCTCTGGATTTGAGGTTGTCGTCGTTGAGAAACCACCAGTGGCACTTGAGTCAGAGATGTTGGTCGAAAATGAAGAAACCAAAGAAGACGATTCCCCCTCTGTAGAGACACTGCTTGTAACCATTGAATCTCTTGTAGATCACACTCTTTTGGAAGCTGTTAAAATACCATCTGAAGTTGTTGTTGAGGCCATTGAAGAAGATTCGCCTGTGGTAATAGAGAAAAGACCCGCATCATTGCACATCGAGCATCCGCTTGACGAAGATCTCGAGAAGAAAGATGTAGATGAAAGAGAACCTGTCGCTGAAGCTGAGCTTGTCGTTGTTGAAAAAACACCAGTTGCACTCGAGTCAGATATGCTGGTCGACAATGAAGAAACCAAAGAAAAAGATTCTGCGTCGGTTGAAACTTTGCTTGAGGACATTAAATCTGTAATAGATAATACAACTCCAGATCAAACTGAGGAACCTGCAAGTGCCGTCAAACCCGATGTTCTTGAAGAGGATGCACCCATAGTGATAGAGAAAAGGCCTATTTTACTTCACATGGAAGAGATGCCTGACGAAATGAATGGTGAAGGTGACCCGAAGGCTCCAGTCACAGAAGGTGAGCTTGTTGTGGTGAATAAGACGCCAGCGATAGTGGAGTTAGGAATTTTAGTTGAAAAGGAAGGTACCGAAGGAGTGGAAGATGATAACGCTACTGTTGAATCATTACTTGTAAATGTTGAGTCCGTAATCGATTACCAGTTACCAAAAGAAGGTCGTGAACGTGCAGATGAGATGAAAACCGAGGCGCTGCAAGAAGATGAACCAGTTGTGATCGAAAGAAGTCCCGTTTCACTTCACGTAAATCAACTGCTTGATCAAGACGATAACCAAAAAGAACACGATAACAGCGAGACTGTAGAAGGTGAACACGAACTTCCCAAATCGAGGGAACTGGTCTCGGAAGCTAAATTGGTGGTAATAAATAAAACACCAGCATCGCTTGAAAGTGAGATATTAATTGAACTGGAAAGTCCGGAAAAAGACCACGCTACAGTGGAATCCCTACTCGTGAACATTGAATCTGTAATCGACGACACATCCCCAGAACAACCAAAAGTAGAAGATGATACGCAGCCATCAGAGTCAAAAGAGCCAATTGAGGAAACTGTACCTCGTGCAGTCGAAAAAAGAAAGAGGGATTCGTCTGAAATGGAGGAGCTGTTTGTTGCGCAAAATCCAGAGGAGTCTACAGAGAAAGAAGGTCGCTCACAAGATGAATCTTCAAATCTTGTAGATGAAGTTGTCATAAATGTTGTTGAAAAGAAACGCGTTTGTCACGAGCAGCCCAGCGAGATCCTAGAAAATCAATCTTCTGTTTCAGAGGAGTCAACGTCTGTTATAGTTTTAGACATCCCTCTTGTAGAGAAAACGGAGGTTGTTAAGGACAGTGTTCAAGAGACTGTTCCTCCCGCCATGGAGAGAAAGTCCGCTGAGTCCGAAGAGGAACTACTTCAGAGAACTGACGAAGACGAGCCAACAGAGCCGGAATGCCGTGAAACGGCAATTTTAGATGACCTTGAAGGAGAAACGTTGAAGTCAACTTCGTACACAAAACTTTTTGATAAAGACGAAGGCAGCGACGACGAGCTTTTACGTCAAGTTCTCAGCAGGAAGAGACTGTCGGCACCGGAAATACTCCCCGAGAAAGAGAAGGATGGTTCCGCGCCCTTGGCACCATCAGAGAGTGGAATACTTGACTCTAAGGAACATGTTCCCACTGCTCATCTATCCCATACAAGAGAAGCGATACCTACGAGCGCACTAGCAAAGGCAGATAACTCTGAAAAAGTTAAGGATGCTGAGGAGCAGTCAGCTAAGGGATTGTTAGAGGCTGACGATAAAGATCAAATTGATGGAAAGAGAAATAGATTGGGAAAGAAAGGTCTTGCTTCTCCTCAGTGTAAGTGCTGTTCACTGATGTAGTGCACTCATAAAATAGGCTGCTGCAGAGGCATGTTACAGCCCTTCGTGGGAGATGGTAGCATTCTTAGTTTGAAGAAAACTGCAGACATTGCGAAGGGACTCATTAGAAATGGACAGAAAATGTAAGCTGTGACTATTTCAATAATGATTAACGTGAACCCGGGTACGCTGACAATCTATTTTGATGAACAAATTATTGAACCATGTTAGAAGTGGAAATTATACACATTTTTGCTGTTGTTTCAGATTATTACTATAGGCCATAAAAGGTCAAACTGACTTTCATAAAGAATTACGTTAAACGCTGGTCTTAGTATTTCGTTGTATCAAAATTGGTAAACGAAAATGAGAACTGTTTTTTTGGGACATTTGGGGTCTTCGATGGCCTCAGACTTCGTATGTTTCAGCCACTGTTTTCTCGCACATAGTGTACATCACCGATAAAACGGAAGAGCGATGGCTTCAGACAAATGCCGTAACGATCGTTCCTGTGTAACGAACTGTAGATACCGCTTGTAGATAGAGGAAGGGGTGTTGTTTTTTTCATGGATAATGTATCGTTTTAAATTGAGTTATTATCAAAGGGGGCACACATGGTGAAATTAAATTAAAAGAGTTGTCAGCATCGCATAAAGAGGTAAGAAAAACGATTACAAAATTAGGTCAGGCCGCCATCAACTGAAAATGAGTACTACCTCCAATTCAGTTGTCGAGTGCTTTTTCTGCCACGTTAGGGGTAATCCGGGCGCCTGGTCATTGTATTTTTTAACTATTTTCATCAATAACGACATACGACCTTGAGGAAAAAAGTTTATTACTTACTGTGTCACGGCAATGACACAAGTAAAAGATTGAACGCTGGAAATCACTTTTGGTGCCGACCTGACGAAATATTTTCAAAAGTTTAGCTTTGCTGAATTTTATGTATTTTTTACAGTGTTAGTTGCTTATTTTTACATTTCAGCACTTGCTGATGAGTGCAACCGGTAACAAAATATGTTTTTGTTTATTATTGTTACTATTATTTATGCAGGGTTACATAATTATTGGGTGTTACTTTTATAAAAGTTTTAGATTCATCCAAAGCTGTTTAAAAATGCGCATGTAGCATTATGATGAAAGGAGCCCATAATCCGGAGCAAACATTATTCTTGTATTTCTGTGGTGGGTTTTTCAGAGAGTAGTTTATTTTTAGATCGGATCTAGTCCATCGCGTATGTTCCCACAAACTATGCAGCTTTAGGTACTTAAATGAAATTTTGACAATTCTTTTTTTTTTTTTTCGTTCTTTCCTTTTTTATTTTTTCATATTTCCTACTTCAGGGTGGACACTTACGGAGGGGAGGTCCATTTTTACAGGCAATGCTTTCTAAAAATAGATTGGTCCTTGAAAAGGAAGTGACATAGTCGAACTTGATAGCTCCTATTTATGGACTCCTGTTAAAGGGAAATCAAGGCAGTGAGGATATGAGTACCAAACACTTGAAGCTGAAATCGTGAAAAAGTAAGAGAAATAAACAATTATTTACTGAATTGACAATTGTATCATTTTGATTTCCTGGAGGCAACTGAGATGTTTACCGAGTGAGAACTTGCAGGTGTTGTGTGTGAGAACACTTAAAACAAAAAAGTCAGACACAAACAACAAACTCAATCTGGTAGGCTCTACGTTTGGACTGTTGGCTTCTGTGGACCGTCTGGTCAGCGGGAGAAGGCAGCATTTAGGTTTGCGGCAGCTTAGTGGTTCACAGTGAAGGTGAATATGAGTTTACTGAAGCAGACGAAAAGTAGGAGATCAAAGGCTACTGCCTGTTGGCAAGGTTATGTCTTAAGATAACGCGATTGGTCTTAAATCAGTGAATTGTCCATCAAATACCTTTATAAGGTGCTCAAACAGTTTCAATGTCACCTGCTAAGAACACCACTGGACGGCTGAATGAGAGACTGCTGGGGCCAGTTGCGTAAAAAGTAACGCAAGACCTCTCTCTTCTGCAGCCGAGGCCTCTTTGTATCGAAGGGAGGCTGGGGAGAGAGAAAAAGAAGGCGCGTTGTTTATTGCTATTTTTACTGGGGCGTCTGCTTAGAGACACCTAACTGTCACCGTCTGGCGTTGAAATAAAGAGTTTTTAACCCAGATGAATAATGTCAGACTAGTCAACGTAAACCCTCGACGTTACGATTTATGCAACTTGCCCCTGACTGTTATTTCGCGTACCCTTCTACATTTTGGTTTTTATGGAACAGCGATCACTATGTTGAAACTGAGATTGACAGTCATACTGTTCAGGATGTAAATGAGAAAAATTGTTACTTGGCAAGTTTCGATGAGGTGCCATTCGAGACGATGTATGATACAGAGGCGAACAAAACGCGGTCAGTATGCAGCTGCTTTCGAATTGAGAAAGTTTGGTCAAGAAGAGTCATAATCGCATTGTTTTAAGTTGTATAGGCTTACACGAAATAGAGCTATTAATGGTCAGCCAATCAAAATGGGTGCGTGGTTTAAACTTACGAAAACCGGGCATTAAAAAGTGATGAGTCTTATTTGGGTCTCCAATGTTTGCAAGACAGAATGGCTTTTTTATTACAGCCAAAATGTTTTTCTTTTTAGAAAGAAGTAAATTACGTTAATAAGACGTTAATCAAATCTTTCCTGCCCTTTTTTACACTTTAATTAAACAAATGGCCACCGTTTCGGTCGATAAATTCGTTACAAGGTGTTTTCTGGTTACAATATTTACACAGGTCCCAATTTTCCTCTTGCGCCTGTAATATCAAATTAAGTATCAATCAGAATTGGACGCGGCCTGCCAAAACAACATGGAAAGTATAATAATGTATATTGATTTATGTCAAGAGCGTATGGCCCCTTTTGTTACGTCAGGTCTGTCGGAAATTCCCAATTTTAAGTGTATTTGTCACTTTTACCCATGATGCGGTATTTTCCAATGTGTAATTTAATCTGCACAAAAAAGGGCAAAGACAAAACAATAGGACTCCATATTCATTCTACAATGAAAAGACGAGAAAATACAACGCGTCCAGCATAGAAAAAGAGCGCGTAGAGTGGTTTTGTTTTCAAAATTTAATACGCCGTTAAGATAGTGCACGTTAAAATGCAGTGTTGTTTCGGATAACGCAGAGCAGTTTTAAATGTATTTTGCAGCACTTTTCCACCCTTTTTTCCTTACCATTGCTCTCTGTGATTTGTCGACGTTCAACGAACGATACCTACCAGGTCACGTATTGGTAACAATATTCAATAAGGATTGGTTGGGATGCCTTCAAGCTTGCAACAATGAGCCAAGATGTATCTCGTACAACTACTTCAAAGAAAACAAGACTTGTGAGATAAACTCTAATGGGGTAAAAGATCAATGTGAGAGCAAGGGGACGGTTTGCTCAAGAGGATGGATATTTCACCAGATAAGGGTTAGTGTTATAAAACAGTTCTCAGTGGAAATAGTTTTTACGTAGTTCATGTAACGTAATGGAAGCCAAGTTGAATCTTCACCTTAGACTAACAACAACCGACCCTAACAGAAACAAATAATTCCCAGCGGGTTCTAACACAGAGAATAAAAAACAAACAAGTTCTTATAAATGCAATGTTAGTGCCTTCGTCTGAATTGTAACGAAATACAGGATGCAGCTGCATTGAATCTCACAATAGCCAATAGTAAGATCGAGCGTGTTTTACTTAGGTTAATCGAGCCTATACATTCCTCTTCTGACAAAATAATTGAAATGGTTAATAACTCCACTCAGCTTCATTTGACAAAAAAGTCAAATTTTGCATTGGATGTTACTACGATCTGCTTCAAGGAAAAAAAACCTTCAACGTTGTTTTTCCAAAAATGTCCAGTAATAGCCAGTTGTGATTCTACTGACATATTGTTATAACCTCAAAATAATTCTGTTGTATAAATCCGAATGAATGTCTCAATTATATATTTATATTTTTGGCTTTTAACTATTAAGACATGAAATATGCAATAAACGTAATTTTCACACCTTGAATGTAAGCTGCGCCAAAAGAAATGAAACAAGACTAGAACAGCAAATTCTTACACCCAGTAAGTTCGCCGTTTAAAAGCTACCGGCAGCAACTACAATTCGCCAAATAATGCTTATTTTATGAATGCGAAAAAAGTCATGTCGCATTATATCATAGTTTTATAACACACAAAAAAACTGGCTCATACGACTTATAAATGCGGATAAGAGAATGTCAAGTCAGTTTCGTAAAATCCGTTTTGAATTTGCGGAATATTTCCAGAATTTAGCAATTGTTACGAGTGGACAATCTGGCTAGGTTAGCAGTACCTGTGACTAACAAAAACCAGTGTAAATATTTACTTTTAAAAGGAAATTTTATGAAGGTTTGAAAAATGTTTATTCAGCAGCGATATTAAAAACAATTTTGTTGGTTTCCTTGGAAACCCGCGTAAGAAAAACGAAGAATAACAAGAATCTTTCAAGCTGAAAAGAAGAAGAATTTTTTTTATCGATTTTGTTGTCATCGAAATCTGGTACATTCTCTTTTGTCGTCTCTTACATTTAGTAACAAGCCTTTAATACAAAATGGTCTGTTGATAAATTGATAAAACTAAAGAATATTACAGGAAGTAAGAAATTATAGAGATGATTTTCGCATTGTCAAGATTAAAGAGATAATTACTTTCTCATTTTCCCCTTTCAGCCTACACCAGGGCCGAAACCAGGTAAATATGATTGTCAAATATCATCTTGACTATTACATAAGTTCGACGGATAATTAGTTTCCTCCTGCTGAATACTGAGTATTAGAACAAGGGGATATTGTCGTAAAAGAACCAAAAGGTCCTCAAAACAATTTGATTTCTAACTTTTGATCATTAAGTGGCCCCTGTTTTTGGCCTCAGTTCAATCTTGGACATCCCGTCAGCAGAACGCTTCTTTCGCTTGCTCGATTTTTTGTGTACTCGAGATCGAGTAAGTCTTTATTGAGCATGCGCTGCATGTTGTTGGGATATGTTTAAAAGCCGTGCGCTTGGTACAGTGGGCTCGGCTATGACCGTCGGTTTATTAATGCACGAATGCTTGCACTCGAATAATCCTGTTTGACGAGAGAAAACAAGATTGACTAGTCCAGAAATTGAGCTGCGGCCACTCGATTCAAGTAGAGCTTCTTTTCTCTTCCTCATTCAAGAAGACAAATGGAGGCCGTGATCGCTGCAGGGTGAAGCTTGGACAGAATAAAATGGGAAAACAAACGAAATCAAGCTAAAGCCTCACGAAGAAGGCCAAAACAAGCCGTTTTCCCATTCATGATTTGGAGATCTCCAAGATTGCAGCTTCTAAAACGTTGGCAATTATTTTTCTTCTCCAGTCTGCGCCATTTGAAGGCTTTTGAGGATGGGGCTTAATGTCATACTAGTGGACTTACGATATTCTGCTGAATATATAGAAGTGCCTGGAGAGAGCAAATACAGAACATTTACTTTGTAAAGTATTTCCGAAATCTCTCTCCTTCGTCTTCTTCAACTAACATCAGAATTGGTAGTCAACGCCAATTCCTTAGACTCTCAATGTGCGTACTCGGTAGAAACTAACTCCTAAAATTGTATTCCGTCAAATTATCAATATGAGCGTTGCGTCTGACATCATGCCCTCACTTCACGTCCAAAAAGGTTTTAAAATCAAAACGTGATAAGATTTTGGGGAACTAGATCTAAGCTACTGGAAAGCATGGCAAACACATAAATTTCATATAGTATGTTATTAATGTCGAGAGGATCATTATTTTCCCTTCTTTTGAAGAGTTAGGAGATGATGCAAGCAATCCCGCGGAATCCTGCAAAGAAATATTTTCTACAAGAAGGTAATGACGAATCGATGATGGAAGCCATAGATCTAGATGAAAAGACGATCTTCATCAACAACTGATGTTGATTGCCTCGTACGCAGTCACTCGGCACCTAATAAAAAGCGGTTGTTTATGTACTAAACCTAGTCGTTTCAGGGAAATTCTTATAATGCCAATTGAACTGAGTAGGCTGTGATTAAGCCCTCCCTAAATCTGATCTCTTTACTAATATGTCTTTGTGTCCAAATAATGATAATAATAGAGAAACCTTGATCGCAGGTTAATTGAAAGGAAAAAGGGCTACAATGGCTTAAGTCTCCATAGTCTCCTTCTTTTAGGCCGGATGGTCACGCCCGAATCGTCTCCATTCGGGAGATCGGGACGATCTCGTGGAAACATCCCTGATACGTTTCAGGATGATTCGGACGATCGCAATCGCCTGGAGAGTACAGAAATCTCTACATAGGAGCATAGTATCGAGGCGATCAAGGAAATGGTTATTTGGAGACGAGGTTTAAAGACCTATCTACCTGGATGGAGTCTAATTAGGCTTGCAATATATTGTTTTGTTATTCCTCACCCTTGCCCTGCCCCAAATGATACTAAAACAATTGGAAGAATGACATGTCATTGTTTCCTGCGACCAATTAGGAGAGACCTTACGAGCAGCTTCTACACTACCCTTGTTTTTCCAGCTTTTCTCGCATTTTAAGTACGAGATTAACGGGGGTATCACCCTGAGAAAAAGTCATACAAGATTAACTCGATTAACTGACTACCCATAATTAATATGGTTCATTACCTCGTTCTTGATCCTGAAGGAGAGTATATATTTCAGCTTCAGGTAGTCTGTAGCTGGCTGCTTGTTGGAATAAGTCACGTTATTTTTCTCATTACCATTGTTTAGTTTTCTTTAACATTTCCCGACACAGGAATGTTTCCAGCGGCACCTACTATATTAAAGTAACCAACTATAGTACTATTCCTGTGTATTGCCGAATGGAAAAAACAGTCGAGTGTGGAGAGGGAGGCTGGACACTAGCTATGAAGATAGATGGACACAAGGTACATGAAGATGACGCGTTCCCAGAGTCCATTGGGCTCCCCTATTCCACCATTAACACATCTAACAGCACAAACATAAGGCTAAAATGAGACAATCTCTTTTACTTGAGAATAGGTCATTTGCACGATGGCGTCATTTTACTACTACTGCCAGAATCCTTTTCGTTTTTCTTGTCATATTTAAATTTTGTAATCCCAGGGAGGTTTGAATAACAAAAGTCCTAATTTGCACAAGAAAGCAAAACCCTGAAGGATTCTGGTCGTAGTAGTAAAATGATGTCATCGTGCAAATGGCCTATTGAAGAGAGGGTCAATATCTAACCTTGAGTTGCATTTGGGTTGCCTACCTGTTGATTGAATTATTTACATTGGTATGCCTGTGGTGCGGACGGACGGTCGGTCGGTCGGGCGTACGGTCACGTGATTGCAAAAATTTCTCGGATGGGTAGATTACGACATTTTCTTAGGTCCGCTATGAGGCCCTTACGGTCTTTCTTAAACTGGGACACCTTCCCATTACATTGACGCAATTAGTTCATGAGTCAGGGTGCAACATTTACTAGACACGTTCTAGTTTATACAATTTTTGTTTTGTTACAATCGTTACGATCGCAAAAATAGAATAACTAAACAAAGATGTCGCAGCGATTCATATGGAAACAACTCTTGAACGATTGGACTTATCGTGGCCATCATTGGGATTGCCACGACTGGCATTCCTGGTTCCATATAATCCCTACATCGACCGTATTTTTTTTCCAACAGTCATACCGATGTATTGGAAACCAGAA
Source organism: Porites lutea (assembly GCF_958299795.1). Lineage (NCBI taxonomy): Eukaryota > Metazoa > Cnidaria > Anthozoa > Scleractinia > Poritidae > Porites > Porites lutea. The sequence continues at coordinate 1,201,101 of NC_133204.1, forward strand.
TTAACTAACACAAACTTGTTGCTTCACAGACAACCTTCAGATACGACTCCTCACTGTGGAAAACGACAGATTCCTACAATGAAAATCAGGGAAAAGATCTCACTAAATCGGTAATATCAAATTAAAAGGAACCCCCAGAGAGCCTGCTCGCAGGCGACGTGGGATTAGGTTAAATGTGCGCTTTCAAAAATACGTTGATTGGCAACCATTCAGATGAGGCGGAAAAAAGCAATCATTATAACAATGAATAAATAATAAGTAGTGAAGAAGACCTCAAAATACAAAGGCTTGTGAAAAAAGGGACAATCTTGAAGATGCCGAATCGCTTTTCCAGCTCGACTTGCCCACAAGTAGGCTGGGAAAGCCGGGCAAGGAGGAGGGCACAGAGAGGTTTACGGTGAAGTCGATTAATACTCTTAGGACTTGATATAAGGTTGCAAATCTATGAGCAGCTGTAGATGTAGTGTCATATTTGTATACTTGAACCTAAGAAAAGAGATTAATGGTGTATGATGACAAGAAAAGCATTAAGTGTGCGATTCTTAACACTAACTCGTTCGATTAATAACTGAACTTAACATTAGAAAAAAAAAACCGAAAAGATTGAGCCCAAAAAAAAGAGTTCAATCTTTGAAGAGATATTTCCTTACGATTTGCAGATGAAAGTTGAAATTGTAAATTCCAAGAAAGAAGTTCATTAATACTCTTTTTTATAGTTTCTCGCTTTAGCTCACTGTCGTCAAGGGACGTATTTTTTGGTTAGTTTCTTTAGTCCAGGCGTAATTAAACAATTGGTATCGAAAAATATTGAATGATTGCTAACAATTACGACTTACTTAGGACTAGGCCAAACGTCGAACTTTTCATGAGACGAACTAAACTGTAATTTAGGTCGACCTAAAGGTAAGTTTGCGTCTGAAGCGGATAGAACGTCTAAACATCGTCTTCGGGACAAACGTCGATCTTCACTTGCGACGAACTAAACTCAATAAATTAAAAATTTGTGGGCATGAAAATGTATATTTAGCCTAGTTTGGAAGAGAATTTATTAAATTCAATTTACTCTTTGATCTGATTTAGTTGATTGGTTCGACGCGTCCAAAGTTCGACGTCTGACCCAACAGATGATTAATTTAGGTCGACCCAAATTAGAGTTTAGTTCGTCTCATGAAATTAAAGTTCGACGATTGGCTTATAGGCCTTAGCAGCTTGTTATACAAAACTAGTTTTAGAGATGAAGTCAGGGGAGAACGAGCTCTTCTTCTCAGGCTCTTGATATATATCCTAGTAACTACAGTGAGTAGTAGGACATCCTGTTCGAACTCTGATTTCATAACACAGCTCATAAAAAGAGAAGAGGCTATAAACGACTTAAATTGCGTTACTTGCTTTTTCTTCCCATAGGAAACAAAACTCGATGTCTTCAATTCTATCACCTTAACAGAGGGCTTCTGTGTGGGAATGCAAGTAAACGGTGATACAAAATGGCTTAAGTTAAACTCGCAAGGAGTAACCCCGACGTCTGTCTTTTTAGAATCACGATTAAGCCCAGTCAGTATTGGTCCCTCGAAATGGAAATCTTTATTAACCGGATCTTACTTACAGGTAAGTTTACTGAAAAACGAAATGCAGGAACAAATCCAGGCTAACTTATCTGCCAAATATTTTTGTACATCATTTCAAACAGAAGCATACTACGTAACCCTATATAAACGTTTGTACTTTTTAATGAAATTTTAAATAGATGGCATTCTTCTTTTTTCATCTCAGGGTACAAAAAAGGGGTATAATGTTCACAGCGGTTGTAGAAATGGGCCAAGAGCCCGAATAGGAATAGTCTCCGAGCAAACAGATTGTAACCAGACGGTGGTGTCCAGGATAGGGTTTGGAACCGGTGGAGACGCTGGAGGAATGGACACCAATAACAGTTGTGGAAACGAGGCTGTTGATGCCCATGGCAAGGGAACATCGATAAAAGCGTTTTGCTATATCTTTATAAAGTAGAATTCATTTGGGCATTACTAAGGTTATATTTTATGAGAAAGAGAGCAAGTGCAAACCAGGATAACACGTAGAAGACCACTTCAAAAGATTAACTTGCAGTTTTTTTGTAGGGCATTCGTTTAAAAAAATCCTTGAAACAAGCAGCTTGAGATAATTGTAATTCACCACAAAGGAACAGTTAGTCTCGACCGACTATCGGCCGATATGTTGTGATTTAAGTAAGGACGGCCCACGATAAATGTCGATTGAATTTGTCCCCGTTAAAGGTATAACCTTTGTTTTTGGGTCATACTGTAGATGGAATATTGATGGTCTATTGTGTGCGCTTTCGTGATAAATGTGATGTTTACTCTAACCAGCATTAAGATACTAGTGTTACTTGTTAGTTACAGAGTTTATATATCGTTTAGATTTGTCTTACGAATATCAATACATGAAAAAGAAAACTGTATTAATTAATTGACCTCCAAGGAAATCTGGAAAATTTTTTATGTGGATATTGAGGCTTACAACTGGTAAAGGGTTAATTTGAGCGTCACTAAGCGTTGTCTTTATCGGCTATCTTACTTCAAATAGCCAGTACCTGCGAGGATAAGAGAAATTTTAGTTAATTAGAGGAAAGAATAGTTAGGTCCAATAACACAATGCTGTAGTAAAAAAAGAGCCAAATCAGTTTGAAACTATTTTTAATAAAGCGGACGGCAGTCTACAGTCTACCAAACTGGTCTGTTCTCTCGTGAGAGAACTGCCGCGGGTAGAGAATGCATACTGCCACCAAACTTTGTAGATGTTTAAACGCGAGATAAATAAATTATCAAGTAATCTAATTGACAAAACCTTTTTATTGATTGCCGTTAAACCTGCTTAATCATGACATGCACAGAACCATGTCATATGAAGCATCACGGATTGTAGTCATAGGCTTATTTGAAACAGAAAACTCAAAAGAAATAAAGTAAGCCTTATCCCGAAGCAAGCCAAAGTGAGCCAAACATAGAAAATCCATGTAAGATTGGCTGAGATATAGATGGAGATCATAAAGCATTTCAGTACAACAGCTTTAGACAACTATGGTGGTGTTCTTTCGTTCGGTTTCTCCTCGTTGTAAGGAGAACCTTTTACAACTCACGGGAGACATAAAACGAATAAAACGGGATATTCGATCGTTTGTTTGATTAGGGCTGACATTTCAGTGATTTCAGTAGTATCGCTTGCAAAGCAACCGCATTTTTCGGGGAAGAAGCGGTCATTAATTCCCACCTGAGCAGTGGTCATTTTTGAACCAGAGAAAAGTGGAAACTGGGAAGAGTTGGAATTGGGGAGGGGTGGAATAACTTTCCGCCCCCTTTGTTTAGTCTTGAAAATCCCGCGTGTGCGAACTGTAATGATAATGCATCCCCAAAGAACACCTACACCTGCAGGATATAGCTTATATCGCAGGCTCACTGCGGTTGAGTTTATTGATTCTCGTACCTGCTAACGGGTGGCGTAATTTCGCTTCAACAGAGTCACAACTAAAAATAACAAAACACAACATGCAGGGAGTTGCTCTCGGTAAAGCGAAAAGATTTTCTGTGGATGGTGTCGCTGGATTTTAAAGATTTTTGCAGGAGCCTTAGGAAAAGAGAAAATAAGATTGCTTGGTTTCAAGAAGTGCGCCCTTTGGAGAACTTGCGCTGGTTTTGTTTTACTTTATTTTGCTTAATTTCACGCTAATTTAACCGTGGATTTAAGCTACTTGGTGACTACGCACTCTCGAGGCGTTTCCATACCTCAGAGCATTTTGGAGTAGATATCTGCAGCCCACCGACAGAGCGACAATTGAACTTGAAACACTAGTTGCTTTACGTGACACTTATGTACTTTACCAGGTATATGTTCATGGAAAAATGGCTTCGAGAAACAAGACTCTTCGTTGATGGATTGTTCAAATATACAACGGATTCGCCATATTAACTGGCTGCACCGCGAGAGCACTTGCTTGTAAAAGCCGGCAAACTGTACACGCTTTCTTCTAACCTTATTTTGACGAAAGTTTTGACGGTCACAACTGTGCTCATTTGGAAGAAAATTAGACTTATTGTTGTCTAATTGAATCAACAGCAAACAAACGGGCGGGAACGTTTTATACAGAGGACAGCAGAATTTGTCAATGTTCAAGATTCTTTCCTGCTAAAAAGTTAAAAGATTGTTGATCTAGTATTTCTTTTAAACAAGGCTTGAAAAAGACTATTTGCAAGGCCAGGAAAAGCTGAATGGTTTTAAGTATTCGCTTGTTTATTGTTCAACCTATCCCACAATTCTTTATGGGTTTCTATGGGAGCAGCTCTGCAGACTCTGGGCTTAGCGGAAGTCGCGAGTGAGGTTGCTTGTTGCGCAGGCTCAGCTGCGTTCAGCTTATTTTGCAAGAAAAAGTTTGGCGGCACACGATCGAGGCTTTTCTTTACCGTGTTTTTACTAATGAGTTCAATTCTTTGTCTCGTTATGCTTACTCCAAACATGCGGACAAATCTTGATAAGATACCGTTACTGTGCACAAAACTTGCGCCCAAACGGGTTTGTGATAATCTGGTGGGATATGGAGCCGTTTACCGAGTTTCCTTCGCGATGTCTGCGTTCTTTCTGCTCTTTTCACTACTAACGTACAATGTACATTCAACAAAACAGTTTCGAGCAAGACTTCACAACGGATTCTGGTACATCAAGCTATCACTTCTGGTTTTAATAATGGGTGTTGTATTTTACCTTCCAAACCCTGGGCTTTTCGCTAAGATATGGATGTACATTGGTTTGACAGGCGGATTTATGTTTATATTGATTCAAGTGATTCTGGTGATCGACTTTGGACATTCATGGAGTGTTTCGTGGGCGGAGAAAATGGATACGCTCGACACGAAGTGTTGGTACTTCTCGCTGGCGTTTTCTACAGCTTTAGTGTATTCAATTTCCATCACAGCTGCCGTTATGTTCTTTCTGTTTTTCACAAACCCAGACGACATATCACAGTGTAAAGCTAACACATTTTACATAAGTTTTAATGTTGGTCACTGTGCATTAGCCACTATCATCTCCGTACTTCCAAGAGTCCAGCAAGAAACAACGGGAGCAGGCCTCCTACAATCTTCAGTTATTACGATATACACCATGTATCTTACATGGAATACTCTTTCGTCTCAGCCAGACTCAAAGTGTAACCCGCTGGGCGCGGTTATACTAGAATACGATAAAGTTTCTGGTGTAAACGGTGAAGCTATATTTGGTACACTTTTAATGTTTGCATTGCTGGCATTTGCGTGTACCGTCCGCCCAAGCACGTCGCAGCTTGGGAAACTAGGGCTGTCATTATCTGATAATCCTGAGTATTTGCGAAAAAGCGCTCAAATAAACTATAAACGCCGCAAAGAGGACAAGGCACCTAAAGAAGACGGTAAGGAGACAGACGAGCTGGCAAGCGAAGACGTCGCATATAGCTACTCATTTTTTCATTTTGTACTTTTTCTTGCTTCGTTACATGTAATGATGGTAATGACTAATTGGCATAGCCCAGACGAGAATGTTGATTTTAAGAAAATGATAAAGAACTGGGCGGCAGTCTGGGTACAAATGGCTTCAAGTTATATTTGCTGTCTAGTGTATATATGGACACTTGTAGCACCGTTAATACGAAGTACATGGGGTCATTATTTAGGACTCGATATAGAACCCATGAGGCATCCAAGTGCAAGACGAACTAGCGCGGCGCAGTTAAAGGAAGATTTTGAAAAAGCTAGAAAGATTTTGAAAAAGGCTGAAACTAGAGTTCACAGGACTAAATGTAGACAAAGTGTTAAGAATGAGACCAAAGCGAGGAAGAGTAGTTCACCAGAAACGACAACAAATTCTCGAAAACAAGAAAATACTGAAACACACACTACCGAGCCTGCAGCAAAGGCATTAGATCAAAACAGAACTGATGCTGAAAATATCAGCGATGATTATAAAAAAAAGAGAGAAACTGGCCAGCACGATGTTCCAATCTGCAGGAAACCGGTTGAAAGATTAAAGGATAAGATTGAAGAAACACCGACTTCGGCAAGCGATACATGTTCGCCTTCGCCTAAAATTGACATTCGTAATAGTAAGGGTTGTCATTCTTTAGACGGGAGTTCGGAAGAATATGTGAAACAACTCGGGCTTTCACAACAAGTAAGAATACAGATCGATCATCCATTTGAAAAAATAACACAAGAAAGCGAGGTAAATAACAGTGTAAAAGAACCTGAAGTCTCCAAAGAAATTCTTAGACTACAAGAGAGAATTCTCAGATTTCAAGCGAAAATCGTCAGAATACAGCATAAGATTTTATCAATACAAGAAACGGGCGAAGATGCTTTTACGAGACCAGAATCGAGAACAAAGCGAGGATAACAACACATTTAGCAAAATAAAATATAGGTGTTACGGGGGAAAACCGTTGGTTCAGTGTCTTTCATAAAAAGAACAAAAATCAAACAGCGCCACTACTCACTAGCTTTAATTTGTCAGCAAACTCATATGTATAGAGGCTGTTATTCGCATCAACGTAAGTCCAGTAGTTACTCAACATACAGCCTAAAGCTCACAGATTGTTCTCGTCGCTTTTGCAGTTTCACCCCATATTCAGGTCCTTTGTCGCCATTTCATGTGTCTTATGTCGCTATACACATAATTGCAGTTTATTAGAGTGGTATTCAACTGGATGTCGCATATAAAGCCAAAAACTGGCTTATTTCATTGTTAACTAACGCTGAATGCGCCAGTCAAATCTCAAACAGCCGGTAATTTGATTTAATTTTCAAAATGGAATCCGACAAAATGACGTGTCATGAGTTGGAAACCGCTCTAAGAGCTTTCATTGAACATCCAAGTTTTAGAGAGAAGGCGAAGGTTGAAGAGAAAACCCGGCACTTCTTTGGCATCGCCGGCATTTTCTTGTTGCTCTAAATATTGTTATCATTTGTAACTAACTTTATACTTTTGTATTGTAAACAACGAACGTTTTTATAAAGATTTGTATCAAAATAATGTTAATATATTCAAAACTATGCATTCGCTCAGGCTATGTACCAAAAAATAAATAAAGTGGAAACTTTGGCTTAACTCAACTGCGTCCCGGATATTTTGTTGAATCAAAAGATCTTTCTAAGGTATTGTAATTAGTTAATAGATTGCACTCGATATAATCCAGATCAATTTTTCACAATTTATCAACTGGTCGACGTATTTCGTCCCTTCCTCACGCCGGTAGCAACAATGTATAGACATGAAGTCATTTTCTTCCAAAAGTTAATAAGGCAAAACGAAAACTGACAGTCCCCAATAAAAAACATCTGTACCCCCCAGATTTCGAGTTCACTTGACTACGATTAAATTTCGGTTTCTTGTCATTAGACCACGCAAACTTTCCCTTTGGACGAAGAAGAATATCGGATTCTTCTGTCCACACATTTAACGGGATTTTAATATCGGCAGTTATTATATGGCTACAATAGTACGCGCTCTGATTGGCTGCTAAGCGAGCAAGATTTTTTGTAAAGCAGAACGGGCATTATGAAAATTTTCTCGGCGCGACGGCACTTTTGAGATGTGAGTAACAGCTACGAGAGCGAGGGCGAAAAATCCAAAAAATCCCGACAAAATATAAATTTATAAAACATATCTTTTCAATAACTGAAACAAAAATATTAGTAACTCTTTTAGTAAAAGCGACGAAGAGAGCCACAGCGAGTTTTATTATCCAGAGGAGGAAGAACAGCGCTAAAAAAGCCATTTATTATAATAAATAACTTGTTAACCTCGTCTGTTCGGTCATTACAGGGAAATCTCAGACCTCGGCCAGCTCGGTCAATTCATCAACGCCTCGGTCTGAGATTTCTCTGTAATGACCTCACTCTCGGGTAATAAGTGGTATGTATTTTCGGAACAAAACGCTAACTCTTGAGAACTAGGTTTGATAAACTTGCGTAATGCTCAGTAATCAAGTATAAAAGTACTATGACCTACTATCAACAATAAAATTAGCCAAGTGAACTGGGTCGAGAGATCGTGTAAGGCCATCGGTGCTGCTAATTGTTCAATCGTTTCTCAATAAAGCACTTTGCGCAAAGAGATGACTGTTGATTAGGTAGTCACGATATCGATCGATAAAAACGTTTCGAAAGTTATCGTTATATTTTTTAGTACGAAAAACGACAATTGAAAAACCATTTATCATTTTGTTTCTCATTTTATTGAGCTTTATATTGATCACGACGATAGAGTTTTCTACTTTTCCTCTATGGCATCACCATATAATTTAACCGCCATATTTACATAGCAAATTTCATATTTCGCTTGAGAAATATGATCCTTGATTTTTTATTTCACAACTGAACTAATTTACCAAGTGACGTGACATCACTTAAATGGTACCACCAGAACTACAAACACATCAACTACAAACATCTTCTCTACGTTCCACTGCGATAAAAAAGGAAAAAAAAAGTTTACTGACATGAGCGACGATTCTGAAAATGGAGCTAAATCCGACGGAGAAATTTCCTGTTTGTGCGGCATTTGTGGTAAAATCAGGAGCGCTACAATCACGCGCACAACCTACGTTACATTCCTTTTACTTGTCACGCTCCTATGCTTTGTGCTGTCAGCCCCGCAAACAAGACAAAAGATATACGCTATTCCACATTTCTGCAACGAGATCGTGGATTCAAAAACCTGTGAAAGTTTGGTTGGATACACGGCAGTGTATCGAGTGTGTTTTGGGATGGCCATGTTTTATCTTGTTTTCTCCTGCGTTTTAGTTGGCGTTAAAAGCCTCGGAGACATTCGCGCACGGATCCATAATGAATTCTGTTACATCAAATTGTTGCTATTAATAGGTTAGTATTGAACAACTGCGCATGACTTCATTATTGCATGCTTAAGAGAATCATCTTATTGTAATGTGCAGGAGCATTGGTTTTCACTTCGGTTCATGCCTTCTTTATTTTTCATCACATTAGCACGACATAATAATTGTTATTGGCATGTACGAATCGACTCAAGCGCTCTAATCGCGTAAAATCGCTAAGAAAATTAACCTACTAAACGTTTTTGAAATGGATTAAAACCCGGAGACAAGTCTTTTAAGTAGGTTCATGATCGTCCGGGTGATAGTAGTCTTGAGTAAGCCAGGATAGTTTTAACAATGACAAGTCTTGCTGATGATTACACTCACTTAGATGAGCAACATGATTATAAGGCAGCATAATTAGTTATTTCAATTTATTAATTATCAAATCAAATTATCGTACTTAGCATTCCAGTTTTCTGAAAAACATACTCTAGTGTGTTTAGTCTGGAAGGCCAAACAAACAACACGTAAAATGATATTTTGGCGCACCTCTCGCCTGAATACTAATGCAATGCGACACAAAAAATAATTAAGCAATAGACCACACTCTCTATGGGTTTACAGGCGTGATAACCCACGCGGTATGTTGGGAGAACACGAGAAAAGCTGGTAAATCACGAGCCGAAGGCGAGTGATTGACAAGCTTTTCGAGTCTTCTCCCAACATCCCAAGTGGGTTATCACGCCGGTAACCCGTAGAAAGTGTGGTCTATTGCTTTTATAAAATAACTTTAAGTAAAACGGAGTTGTTTCGGTTTTCTATGAGTTTACCGGCACGATAAACCATGGGTTTTTAACCAATCAGAACGCGCGCACTATTTCAGTTATTTTATAACATACTACTATACAATTTGTTTCTATTTCAGCTCTAATTGTAAGTTCGTTGCTTATACCCCCGTCTGTCTCCTTTAATCGCATTTGGATGTACTGTGGGCTGGTGGGAGGTTTTCTCTTTATTCTTATACAACTCGTTTTGCTGGTCGACATGTCTCATACCTGGAGCGAGACCTGGGTCGAGAAGATGGAAAATGCCTCAAGCAAGTGCCTTTCAAAATGCTGGTGGGTAAAAAGTTTTGTTCCCAATTCTATTTTCCAGCACAGAGAGATTAGGGAAGTTACTTCGTCGTTTCAAAATTCAAGGATTGTACTCTTTTAAGCTCTTCAAATTCCATGACTTTTTCCTGGTGACTTTAGGTTTAGCTGTTACTTTGGAAAACTTTCCTAGTGTGGGGTGTGTTCGAGCAACTCGCTTGCTACACGACGAGGTACCAGGAATCTGATTTACATCTTGGCCTTTATTCTTCTTACAACTTCTGCTTACTCTACTTCTACTCTACTTTTCTCTACTTCTCCTACTTCTCCTCTACTTCTGCCCCTAAGTCAAGTATAGTAGCGGTTTTAATAGCCAAAGCTGGACATGTTTGGGTTAGCTGACCGGAAGAGTTTCTATTGTATACCTTATCGCTAACATTGCAACAGGTTTGCTATTGTCAGGGAATAGATTAGCCTACGCACAGCCGCAACTGATAAGAACCAAATAACGAAGGTCAGCTCTAACACCAAAAACACGACCACCTGTAACATTAAGCATAACTTCAAGTACAAGTAAAAACAAAAGATCAAAAGAGGAAAACAGTACGTGGACAAAAACAAGACTTAATGAAACAAAAACTAAACTTAAAAATACGATAGATCTGTCTAAAAATAAGTTTCAATATACTTCACAACATTCCTGAGCCCCCCTTAGAAAGAGCATCGTCCTCGATGCAAAAGGACGTAATAGATATAAATGGGAAATAACTAGTGTTAAATATCAAAACAAAACTACCACACTACACAATATTATTTAAAACAATGTCAACAGTTCAATGTCAATAGTTCAGTGTTCAATACATTGTCCTTGAATCTTGAGACTTGAAAACGTGAGCTAAATAAATTGATGGCAGTGTTCTTGCGAAGGACTTGACTAGAGAATCACTTGAAAACGTTGAGAATTAACAGCATAAATCATCCTGAAGTAGCATACAGGACGGTTGGTAGAAATGCCATTTAAACTTGAACGTAGCGGAGAACGCATACTTGGAAGACAAGGCTATCTTGGAGGAATGTTATGAGGTAGTTGCCTTAGTTTTGTTTTTCAGTGTTGATATTTTTAAGATGTTGCTAGCTTCGTGATAAACAGTTTATAGACTTTTATAGACTTAGAAACTTAGAGATTCAATGTATTTCCCTACATGGTTAGTTCCTGAATTTTTGTCTAGTGTTATCCATTTGAAGTGTTTGTTAAACTTAGTTTCTGACCTTGAGTTTTACCCACAGTCGAGTTCCTGTTTTGTATGTTTTGTCCGTCTGGGCAGTTTCACTGTTATCATTTAACTGGTTCTTTGGTACTTGTCGGTTGCGGCTGTGTAGGCTTATCTTACTATAGTAAAGCTGTTGCGATATAGGCGATAAGGTATTCAATAGAAACTCTTCCGGTCAGCCAACTCAAAATAAGTCTACAATTTAGTTATTTAATTCGCTGTGTAAGCTAGTAGAGTAGTAGAGTTGTAGTCAGTAGCTGTTGAAGAATAAACTGCCATCTTAAAGAGAACGAACAGAGTCTTGGTCCTCTCGTTAAAAAGCCACGCGAGCTTCACAAGCCTTCAACATACTTGGTGGAGAACTTTTTTGAAGAATCACTGCAATTGTGAGTGGAACTTTGTTTTTGTTAGCATGCCTTTCCGTTGCAAGCTAGTTTAGTCCTGTAATTTTTAATAATGCTCGAACTTGCGTAAGGCGTAGTTTATTTTCAGTACTGTACGTGTCGGTTAGTTTGTGAATTAGTTATGGCTGCTATGAGTCAATTTCAAAGTTCGGTTTTCTTTTGATGTGTTTGTCGCTTTTCCCGTTTATGAGTGTCGTTTTTTATTTTATTGCCTTCGTTTTTGAGACCTTGGAAAATTTGGCTTATGTTGAACTTTTCCACTTGTCATCCTGATTACTAGGCAGAGAGCGCGAACCCTGCCTGAGGGGGCCGTTCGCCAGGAAAATTTGGCTGTAAATTCAGGTTAGATTTAGTGGAATAAGTTCGAATGAGAACACTAGTTTTAGGGTATTTCTTGACCTCAAACAGTTCACACTAAAATGCATGCCGTTCGCGCTGTTTAATTACTTCTCTATGTCTTACTTTGTCCTTGCCTTGTCATCTGCAGTAACTAATCTACCAAACAAAACTTTAACTTTTCACAACAACCGACTATTTAATTCTATGACTTTCTGGACTTGGAAAATGAAATTCGTAAATTCCATGACTTTTACAGTTTTCCATGACCTGCACGTAATTAGTGGCAATTTTCCCAGACAGACCGTTTACTATTTCTTCGGTTATAACAAAATTACATTCTATCTTCGACATACTAATAAAGCGCGATTTATTTTCAGGTACTTAACGTTTTTGTCGTGTACTGGTTTGATGTTTATCGTCTCCATGGTGGCTGTGATATTATTCTACAAATTTTTCGTCCGTTCCGCTGATTGTAAAACGAATCTATTTTTCGTCTCGTTCAGCCTGTGCCAGTCTGTCGCGGTAACTGTGGTCAGCGTTCTTCCCAAGGTGCAGGAAGCACAGTCAGGTACAGGTAAGTGACATATGATTAAAAAGGCAGGCGGACAAACAGCCTGTGACCCACAGCAAAGAGGCGACAAACAAAGGCAATGACTATGCCTTATAAAACTAGCTGTTATATGTGTAAGTATGGTTTTAACATCCATTTATACACGTGGGTATCAGTGTAAGATGAAAAAAACGCAGGTTTTTGGGTTCTGGGTTAACTGCTAATTTTCCAGCATGTGACAGTCAATAACCTAGTCTGCTACACAGCCGTTTTTAGTGTCGTCACGCAATGCTCCTCTCCACAAGCGTTGCGTGACGACACTAAAAACGGTTGTGTAGCGGACTATCAATAACCTTCCACGTTGTACAACGACAGACTATCCAATTCCTGGAAAAAAGATGTTACAGAGCCAAAAATGTAATTGTTGAGTGTCATCATGTTGGCCCCATCGATACCGTTCCCATTACTATGCATTTATTCCCAAGAGCATCGACACTTGCAATTCGTGAAATACTGAAAAGTTAGTGATGTGCTACGAAAAGGGTTTTATTAGCATTATATATGACACCATTATGAACTGCGTTTTCGCATTTCACCAGCATGTGACAAAGTCCCGACGAAATAGAATCCATGACTCCGTGCAGCCTTTGAGACACTATAATCATTCGGGGCTTGCGGAAGAGTCGGGAAAAGTTAAATTGGCTGTTTGCCTTTCCTGAATGTGTGTCTTGTTCTTTAGGTTTGTTCCAAGCTGCAGTGGTAATATCATACACGACATATCTGACGTGGTCTGCACTTTCACACGAGCCAGATGACTTGTGTAATCCACCCGGCTATGTTATTTCCGGTTACGATCAAAACACTGGCTTGAGTCTGCAGACAATTGTCAGCGGAGTGTTCGTTTTTGTCACGCTCATCTACGCCAGCGTCAGTACAGCAATGAGTGCTTCAAAGCTAAGTAAGTTTTCTGCCTTGATTGATTATCGATTGATTTATTTTGTCATATACAGTCGGGCTCAACACCCGGTAAAGAACTCGAAAAAAAGAACTCAGTAAAACTTTGGTTCGTTTGGCTGCTTCTGTTCTGACGACAGCTTCTATAGTATTCTGGTCGGATAATTCAATCAACTGACTGCTAAGAGACAGCAGCCTAGCTTATATTACATGTTCTAAAAGTGTGACCTCCTTTAATTAATTCACATTCTTTCATGAAGACGTTAGCCAATCAGAGGTCGAGGACAGTTTCCAGCTGGCTTCTGATTGGATTAAATCTGTACCAAAGAATGTGAATAAATCAGAAGCGGTCACACTTTTGGGCTCCTTGCTGTAAACAACAACAACAACAACAACAACAACTACAACAACCATTTTATTTGCCAAATTAAGAAAGTTTACAAGAATAAAATAAGTTAATTAGATCAAGCAAAAAACTATTCAGATTAGCAAAAACTAAACGTCGAGTTTAAAATAATCATCTTGGATTCTCTAGGGCTGTAACACATGAAAGATAAAGAGTAAAAAAAGAAAGAAAATAAATTACATCTAGAATATTAAATTCAAAAATTAATACATGAATAAAAAAAACCTTTTATAAAATCCCTTATGTTACTGAATTCATATAGACAGATGGCGTATTCGCATCCAAAATGGCATTAACGCAAATACATCTGCTTTACAATCCAGCGATGTGGAATCTGCTGAAGAAACGGAGAACGAAGTAGCATACAACTATTCTTTGTTCCATTTCATCATGTTCCTTGCCTCCTTTCACATTATGATGACGTTAACAAACTGGTACAGTCCTACGCAGGACTCCAACATTACGAAGCTTGAAAGGTCGTGGCCAGCGGTTTGGATAAAAATGGGATCAAGTAGCGCATGCTCGTGTCTCTATATTTGGTCTCTGCTCGCACCAGTTCTTCGACCGATGTTTCAGAATAATGTCGACATCAACAAGGCTGAATGCCACGAGGTCAGCGCATGTTCAAATCAAGAGCAGAGTTTAAAGGATTCTCAAAAAGGGGCTAACATTGAGAAAAAACCTCATCTGGCAGTAAGCCAGGAAAAGGAACCTTCACAAGACGACTTAGAGGTTAAAAATGATAAAAAAACGGAGATAAGGAATAACGTGGACAAAGAAAAGGAAACTAGCAGAAAACAAACTGAGCAAGCTATAAAAACTTCAAAAAAGCCTCTATCTGAAGCAGACAAAGAGGTTTTAAGACTTCAAGGAAAAGTATTAAGATTACAAGAGAAAATAGCCAAGTTGCAGCATAAAGTCGCTGAGCTTCAAGGACTCAATATATGATGCGTGAATGAGATATTTTTTAAAAATAATAATAATAACAATAATAATATGAAATGTTAATAATAATAAAAAGTTGATGTTCCACCCACATTACCGTTTCTTTATGGAAAACTTCATGTACATCGAGATTTATATAAAAAAGCATTGTCTCCATTATAGTGAACCTGGCGGTTAGAAAGACAGAAAATCACCAACTTACAAGAACGAGTAAGAAGCGACTTGACAGTTCAAAGTTTCACCACACAAAGATCCCGCTAATGCAGCCATAAAATCAAGGAGTGAACTGTTTCTTTGATTAGGTAACATCTACAAAGGGACGTGTCAAAAGCTAATTATATTTCAAAAGAAACAGGACATTCCAGTTAACTTTTTGTTGACTGCTCGTGCAGGGATGACGTCATTCAGGTAAGAACAGAAACCATAGCAACAACGTTTAACAAAATCCTAACAAAATATCGTGCGTAGAAATAGGAATTCTTCAAATGTTGTTAACAGCATTTAAATCAAACGCGCGAATATTTCCGGACTTCACTTACATGAATTTAAACTAAACACCAAATGAAAACGACGTCATGCTTCAAAATCGAAGCAAGATAAAAACTTGAGTTAAGTTTTCAAAAACGGCTTTCCGCCTCTCCTACGAGCCGTTGCTACCACTACAGCAATGCAAAAACGTACAATCGGCATAACGATCTTACCTTCCAGTGGGTATTTCCTGAACGCGTCTTTGTTCCCTAACAATGTTAAAAGACGTACATAAAATGCGTTTTGCTCTTGATACGACTGACACTTAGCCTTTCCTTGACGTTACACGACTGATCGCCTTCGCAACGCAAAACTGTTTCGAACCGATAAGAGGCTGGCGTCATAGAGGTCATATCGAACTTTCACAAGAAGCGCGAGCAATTCGATCGAAGACCGCTACTGTCCTTCAGCAGAAGGTGAGGAATGAAAAGTTTTGGCATTTACTTCGTGTACCGGACAAAGATGAAGTAAAAAGAAGAACAAAAACCATGAAACAGTACTAAGCAGATTTTTCCCTGAACAGAAAACAAAGAGGTCTTTTCTTTTACGTCATCTGTGTCCGGTACAAGAAGTATCTTTGACCCAATTTTTTTTCAGATTCTCTTAGTCTTCGGACTATAGATCTGCGTCGTTGATATACCGATACCTCTTTCAGTTAAAAGGGAGCATTCGGACAAGAGAAAATTCAAATTAACGTTTTTCTAACGCGAACCCTGCTTTTAAAGAATCCAAGAAGCATTCAGTCACTGTTGTCAAAAGACATTAGAGCATGAAAGTAGTACACGTAACTCATTTTCTCGAAGGGCGAGTGACGTTCCTTTTTTGGAAACAAAAAAGGGATGAAAGAAACTTCTTAACAAAAACACTACAGCCGAAAAACAACAACAACTAAAACCTACAACATTTAAAAAGATTTGAAAGACTGAATTCGTTCCCTTTTTATTTAGTTACCCCATTCCACTGATAAATAAGTACAACACGTGAGCTTGCAAAGTATATCCTCGAAACTTAAAATTTAAGCCACTTATTTAAATATTTTTTAGTGTTTTTAAAAGAAACTATAATTTCCACAATTTCACGCGATCATAGGTGGTTTTAAGCTAGCTAAAAGTGACTAAAAAACAATCGCCTCAGTCCTTTGACTCAAAAGTCTTAACAGCTATTTCTCATTTTTCAGTTTAAACCTCATTATTGAGAAGGTTACCATTTTCGCTATCTGATGTTTATAATCGCCATCCTTCAGTGAGTAACGGCTCGTACAAGGTCTGAAAAATGAATGAGTGGAAGGATATAAGAGACTGATGCGTAATATTGTTAGATCATCTTCTGCAAATTTAAGACAATTTTCCGAACGAAGCAGTTGTAGAGTATGGTCCATTTACCAAAGACTTAGCTCCAATTTCCGACGTTTAACTGAAGTCAGTTTATTTTGAATTACCTTGAAGTTTTTCCGTTATTCTAAAAAGTTAATCGAGAAGCCGAAGATTATCGAAGGTGATGGCAGAGATAAACGATCAAGTTCCGAGAGGAAAGGGAACGAAAGGAGAGTGGTTCATGTGTCCCCCGCTTGAACACGTTCCCCGATTTTACTTTGGCTTTTCCTATTCCTGGAGCCTGTTCGTAGGTTAGTCATAATTCCTACTGCAACTTGGATGATTTCATTGGTTTGTCCATCTGGAGTACTTCTCTAGTAGTAATTGAGGACAGAGCTTAATTTATTTTACATTTGAAGGCAAGGTTTTGTGCTCACCTGTGTAGCGGATATTAGACGCCTGGAACAAGCCAAGATCTTTTAACATTTGCTCAACTGCAACGGTATAGAAAAACATACATCATGCTAACATCATAATCGTTTTTGCAAAGTATCTTTACAACATTATATACCCCCTTATTGCATGTCCTTTACAGTCCACAGAATTTAGTTCATGCCTATGCCTAAAAACCATTACCATTGCAACGTTAATAATGTCTTCAAATTTAATTAAAGAGCTCTGCAACACGGTACTAAAATTCGCGTCGCTTATTTTAGCGGTAACACTTTTTTCCCCGTCCGTAAATTTCACAATAAAAATTTTTTAAAATCCCGAAAACCGAGGGAACTAAGTCCAGACTAGCGAAAGGCATCTGGGAGAATTGTTTTCTTGTCGAAAAACAAACTCCGCTAAGGTAGTCCAAAACATTGCCGAAACTGACTTAACTGTCCTTCATTGGTTTGTTAGAGAATTTCAGAGAATTGGACGGTACTCTGAATACTCAAATTTACTGCAACAAGATAAAAGCTAAGAGCTCTTGAGATAGCCTGCCTGTTGACGTCTTCTATTTTGATGTTGTTGTTGTTTCTCGCGGAAAAGGGGATGTCTGCGTAACCCTAGTCTCCCTTGCAGCCGTTTTCTTGGATGTCACGCAACGCTCCCCAAAAGAACGTTGCGTGACATCCAAAAACGGTTGCGAGGGAGACAAGCATAACCCCTGCCACTAATTGAGGCCCTTTCCCGTGCAGGTTATTCTTGAGAAAAATACATGAACTGCAATAGGAATAAATAAGCCTATAAGCTTCAACGAAAGATAAGCATGCAGCAATCCCAGTTTAAACTGAGGATTGATTCAACAAAAGTAGACTATTGAGCTTTATCTTGACTTACATTCGCTGGTAGTAAGTTTATCCCCTGTGCCTGTCATTAGCTGTTGCAGCTGTTTGCGACTCACGGTGCCTGATTTTTCTCTGTCAAGGGCTGTGAAAGCTGCCAAAATGTCTTTCTCTGTGTTAATATTTTTACTACATTGTTCTGCCATCATCTTCAAAAACTCTGGGAATCGCACCTTTTGTTTTCCTGAAAAGTATTTCAATTAAATGTATAATATCAATCTTCATCAAAATTTACTTGAAAAAATGAAAAAAACTAAAAGAAAAAATTATATTTCAGCCAATAATTTTCTGATTTCAGTCTAGATGTTTTAGGTGTATTATGAGTTAAAAAATATTTTATGAACTGAACAAGCCAACTGGCTGTAAAGTATACAATTAAGCTTTTACCTTTACAACTTAATTATTCACTAATTCATATAAGAAGGCAAAGTAAAAACACAAAGGGCATGTACAGCCTCAAGTAAACTTAGTTGTAATTATGTCATAACTTGAGAGGGAGCCTTCTTATTATAAATTGCTTTTAAATCATTCAATAAAAATCTGCTAAAAAGTATTCTTTGCAAATAAAAGCACTTTCTGACGTTTCTGATACCAGCTTGTATTTGTTGGTCAAAATTAAATCCTTTTTCATACTTACTAATAACTAAGACCTGATGAGTATAACAAGTAAGTAAGTAAAAAAATTGGAAGACAAGCCTGTGAGCAAACTCTCTTTCCCTGACCCATAAAACCTCATGCACAAAAAAAAAAAATGACCCATATGAGGGCCATGTGGTTCAAGCGATAGGCCCAGAAAAAGGTGTATGTTTGGCTCTCAGTCAAGACGCATGGACCCCAAACCAAATATCCCCCCCCCCCCCCAACGCACTCGGTCAATAAGTAAATAATCTGTAACCAAGGATGTCATATGCACTAACCAGCTTTTTTCATAAATGCAGCTATTTCTACATGGGTTATGTTTTCTCCTAATGACCTCATAATCAGTCCTAATTCATTCTCTGTTACCATTCCATCACTATCACCATCAAACAAGCTGAAACACTCCTTGAATTCTGTTGCATAAGAAAAAGTATAAACATTAACCAATAGTTTGAACTTGTCAGTGTCCTTATGATATATCTGGAAAAACTATAACCTATTTCATATAATAAACAATGTTTATAGCATAGACAAACCACCAAGAAGAATGTCACGGAAAAAAAAAAAAAAATTTATTTTGCAAATACAGCTAAAAACTCTCATAGACGGGATTACATCCAGTAATGGCTTTCACTGAAGGTGTCGACTCCACAAGGTTTTTTGAGATCATTGGTTTGCCTTATTTGAGAGCTGAGATTCAGGGCTTTAAAGCAAAATTTGGGGGTCAATATGCATGGGAAGCAAGCCGACAATAACCATTGGGATTATAGGATTGAGAGAAAATTTGGATCATGATAACAGGATTGGAGAACCTTACTGGGAACTTTCATCAATATTTGGCAGTGCTTTAACAATGTGCATACATAACTCCATCTGATTTTTATTTTGTTTTCATTGTTTAATAGTATCTAACTTTGACAATTTAGACATATGTGATGTTTTGCAGTCTAACTGTAAGTCACCGCTAAACACTTGATAAAATTTTGGGGTGAATAAAATGGTCAATCACAGGAGGTTCCGCCACAAATAAAAATACCCAATAGGGGTACATGATAAATCTTCAAAATATACAAAAGTATAGATGAATTTGAGTAAGCATAGAATACAATGAAATTTTATATACCATCAATTTGACTCTCTGTAAATCTTTCCACCTAAAATCACAAAATATTAATAAGTAAATATAAGGTACATGTACGCATTGTGTATAATCACTGGAAAGTATAGTATTAAGCCATGAGAGGACACAGAGGCTTTTTACTGGAAGTACCATCCCATGCAGTGATGTTTTCTCTGCGGGCAGCTAATCCGACTTAATCCCATTTAATATGTCTTGCTCCTCGAAAGTGCGAAAATTTTCTCGTCGTGTATTAGATTTCAGATGCATTTTCTTAATCTTCATTTCGCGCCAGAATAAATTAGTTTGCGCGCAAAGGGCTCCTAAAAAAATCACAAGGTTTGTCTCACTTCGAGTCCACCTTCTGGAGATACGCCAGCTTGGTAGCTGGAATACATTGCCGAGGCGAAGATCTGGCATTTTTTCCTCCTTGTCTTATTTTCTTCAGGACAAATGTTTATATTTGTAGTGAGAATGCAGCGCATATCGGTAGATTTTACTTCATGCGGCTTGCTACTTCTGAAAGAAGAGTGCCGGATTTCATCGTTTTGTTCATGTTTATTAGTATTGGAAACTGTAAGGTAAATGAACCGACCACTGTAAGGTAAGAATTGAAGTTTTAAATTTGTTACTCGGCGAAAAATCGTGGAATTGGAATTCGTGAAACTCGTGAGTATTACCTCTATTACCTAATGTCATGAATGGCTCCTCGCTTTTTCGATGCGTAACACGGATACAAGCGATAAATTTCTTTCGCAAAGTGAAGTATAATTTACTTAACGTGACCATTTGACAAATATTTCTTGTTACATGCTTTATTCATATTTGCTTGGCTTATTCAGGCTATATACATGCCAGGAGTTTGATGACAATGTTTGTGTGCTATAATCATGCTGATAAGTTTTTGCACCTTTATATTGAAACTCATGTAAGCCAAACGTTTGTTAACTCTAGCAAAACACTCTTCTATTATGGAGGAACTTTTAACGTCTTTCGGGGCCCTAATATGGTATCAAGTTTTTAGGGGAAACAAAGCTTGATCTTTGGCCAAACAGACTATAGCTTTTTTGTCTTTGAAGAGATCTCGAGGCAGACGTCCGTGAGTACAGTGTAAGCCAGTGATTCTTTAGGTAGAGCTAACAAACATAGGCTGCACTTTAGGTGGCACACCCATGGGTGCAGTGTAACCCAGTGATTCTTTAGGTAGAGCCAACAAACATAGGCTGCACTTTAGGTGGCACACCCATGGGTGCAGTGTAACCCAGTGATTCTTTAGGTAGAGCTAACAAACATAGGCTGCACTTTAGGTGGCACACCCATGGGTGCAGTGTAACCCAGTGATTCTTTAGGCAGAGCTAACAAAAATAGGCTGCACTTTAGGTGGCACACCCATGGGTGCAGTGTAACCCAGTGATTCTTTAGGTAGAGCCAACAAACATAGGCTGCACTTTAAGTGGCACACCCATGGGTGCAGTGTAACCCAGTGATTCTTTAGGTAGAGCTAACAAACATAGGCTGCACTTTAGGTGGCACACCCATGGGTGCAGTGTAACCCAGTGATTCTTTAGGCAGAGCTAACAAAAATAGGCTGCACTTTAGGTGGCACACCCATGGGTGCAGTGTAACCCAGTGATTCTTTAGGTTGAGCTAACAAACATAGGCTGCACTTTAGGAGGCACACCCATGAGTGCAGTGTAACCCAGTGATTCTTTAGGCAGAGCTAACAAAAATAGGCTGCACTTTAGGTGGCACACCCATGGGTGCAGTGTAACCCAGTGATTCTTTAGGTAGAGCCAACAAACATAGGCTGCACTTTAGGTGGCACACCCATGGGTGCAGTGTAACCCAGTGATTCTTTAGGCAGAGCTAACAAAAATAGGCTGCAATTTAGGAGGCACACCCATGGGTGCAGTGTAACCCAGTGATTCTTTAGGCAGAGCTAACAAAAATAGGCTGCACTTTAGGTGACACACCCATGGGTGCAGTGTAACCCAGTGATTCTTCAGGTTGAGCTAACAAACATAGGCTGCACTTTAGGAGGCACACCCCTGGGTGCAGTGTAACCCAGTGATTCTCTAGGTAGAGCTAACAACATAGGCTGCACTTTAGGTGACACACCCATGGGTGCAGTGTAACCCAGTGATTCTTTAGGTAGAGCTAACAAACATAGGCTGCACTTTAGGTGGCACACCCATGGGTGCTGTGTAACTCAGTGATTCTTTAGGTAGAGCTAACAAACATAGGCTGCACTTTAGGTGGCACACCCATGGGAGCAGTGTAACTCAGTGATTCTTTAGGTAGAGCTAACAAACATAGGCTGCACTTTAGGTGGCACACCTATGGGTGCAGTGTAACCCAGTGATTCTTTAGGTAGAGCTAACAAACATAGGCTGCACTTTAGGTGGCACACCCATGGGTTGCAGTGTAACCCAGTGATTCTTTAGGTAGAGCTAACAAGCATAGGCTGCACTTTAGGTGGCACACCCATGGGTGCAGTGTAACCCAGTGATTCTTTAGGCAGAGCTTACAAACATAGACTATACAGGTGTACATTAGATGGTAACAAGTTTTCCAGTTAAAACTTTGTCATAAAGTGCTACACCATGGCACTTCGACTATTTCATTATCGCGCTTGTTTTGACGCACAATTGATAGTCAGGAGAAGTCGTATTGTCTAAAACCATAGCAAAAGACAAATTTACACACATCACAGCGTTAACGTAAGGTAATACACGGTATTTCCTTCAGGTACATTTACATTTTCTGTTAGGTTATAAGCGATTAAATCGCATGTAGCGACGAACAAAACGCGAAGCCGTCAGATATTCTACAACCGTGTTATTTACAGTGCTGTGCATTATTATTGCTTAACTAACTAACTATGCGCTGATGGAAATAAGTATCGGCCGCTTTAAATTTTGAAACATTCACTGGTACTGTATAGACATAATATTGGAGCGGAAAGTTAGCATGCGAGCAGGGCGATTCTGCTGGGGTTTCTGTAATGTAGAAGATATTACGGCAATGAGGCTCCCGAGGTCCATTCTGGAAATCACAACTACATGTAGGATGAAATGTATTCTGTCTATTCTGCATGCAGACGTCTCGTTTTTCAGCTCTATTTTCGCGGCTTTTGCGATACAAACTAAATTCATTTTTAGTTGTGATGGCATTACACTGCTTAATCATGACGGCTTTGGAAGAAACTGAATATATTGCGCTTCGCGATTTCGCAAAATCGCTGCGGGAATTAAAAAATATTTTCTTCCAAAAAAGCGTTTTCACGTTTCTTTCTCTAGTCAATTATCTCATTTGTCTCGTTTTCTAAAGGTCCTTGAGAACAGAATAAGACAATATTTTATTACCTACAACCTAAAAACCTGATTTTTGACCAGATCGAAACAAAACTGACCTCTGAAATGGAAGAAGAAAAGCCTTTTATTTTAGCCGGCTTCTGCCCCGCTGACGCGATCGTGTCTGTTTTGCTTTCATATGATGACATTTTCCTGACAGAAGGGTGTCGGGAGAAACACCTCGCGCTGATCATACGTGACAAAATCCGCCGCGCCTAAGCTAATTCAGAAAAGTCTCCTCGAAAGCTCCATACAATTCCTCATAACAAAATTATAAGGAATTGTATGGAGCTCTCCAGGATACTTACAGTGCAAGCCCTGTGTGTCTCCTCATGATGCAGGGCCATAGGTATGTACAATCAGCAACAAAAATGTTGAGACATCAGCACTCAAATAGGGTAACTTCAGAGAACAAAACAATCCACACCTCTTTCCCCTCCCCTCCCCTCCCCTCCATTCAAAGTTGGCATGTTTGTTGTTTTCTACAAGGAGCTCGAACAACAGCTCAACACTGCAAGGAGGGAATGGGGGAAGGAAAGCTTTATTTTCCCCTTTTGAAGTCATGAAACTACAGAAAGGCCCTTTAGGGCAAAGTGCCTCAACTTACTTTGTCACTGATAGTCTGAATCGAAATCTAGGCACTGTTGCCCTATCAGCACAGGTTAAGAGCAATAACTTTTTTTTCGGTTACAATATTCACCAGATCATTTTCATGAAGGTAGATTTTTTTTTTAAGGATAACCATTTAATCGTGTGTTTTCCAGGGAAAACTGCTTTTGCTAATCAATAATTGGTTCTGTTTTCTGTTTTACACAGCAAAACCAAGGCATGTACTGAACAATTAATTTTCTTGTGGTATCTAAGCATGGTTGTCAAGAATTGACAGCAAAAGATATATTGCTTAGCAATATGGAAGTTTGAAGTGTTTATTCTGTGAAGGGTCTGATCAATGATAAAATAGCCATGATTGCCATCATGGGCTCAACTAATTTTGTCACCCATTGTAGCTTTTGCACTTTTTGTAGGCCTGATCCCTAAAGGCTGCATTAATTGGACTGGTAATATACAATCATGTTCTTCAGGCTACCAAGATTTCATCTACTCTGGTACAACCAGTTGCAAAAATATTGAGACACTCCCACGATTCAAAAACTGACCTTCCTCACTTTAAATTGCTGTTCGTACATCACACGTCTGTGAGATATGATACTCATCTCCCTCCTCCCCTCCATTCAAAGATGTTCCTCCAAGTTTTGAGCATGGTCTTGTATTGTTAGCAACTTTGATAAGGGGAGAAGGGGGGATCACAAGCACAAGATCATAAACTGTGCCAGTGTAAATGTCTGATCTGCAGTCAAGGCAAAACAAGGTACAGTGTCTCAAGGATTTTTACAAGTAGTTGTAGCAGGATGTTTCTGGCAAGGTTTGTACCATGCATGAAATTGTTTGTGCCTCTATTGAAAATTTCATAATTTGACTACCCATGAAGCACTTAGGTGTTCTTATGAAATCGTTTAAACGTGTCTGTGCGTTCCAGATCGAATAGATCGTTTTCACTGTCACGCAACAAAAAAATATATTGGAAACCGTCCAGTGGAAGAAGCCAAGAAATTGAAATGTTATAAAACACTAAAAGTAGTTTTGTAATTCGCCTATTAAAAACGCCAACATCAGTTTATTTGGTTGTTCTTATATTTTATTTACAAAATGTTAAGAAACGTTTTCTTGGCTTCGTCGAAAAAATTTCACAGAATTGTAATGATAAAACCTTATACTAATAGATTCAAATGAAGCCCAAACATGACGAATATAATTATTTAATAAATCAATGTAAAGCTTTAAGGAGAAATCAGAGAAATGTTCTTTCAGATATCTGCAAATGACAACACTACCAACAATTTTTAAAACATACTACAGAGTCTACCAAGACTAAAGACGACTAATAGTCTTAAACGAAGGCTTTAAGGCCACAACTGTGATCTACTCACCATTCTGAAAGCGCTTTGGAACCACAATATAACATCAATTAGACGGTAATTCGACAACTTCAGCTCTGCTCGCTCAGCTGGATGGCGGATAAAAACAAACATCCAGTACCCAGTCTTTGTCGAGTGTGAATCGGGGAGGAATGCTGAGCCTGCGATCCGATGAAGATGCTGATGATGATGACGGATAATGACGATAATAATAATAATAATAATAATAATAATAATAATAACTATAATAATAATAATAATAATAATAATAATAATAATAATAATAATAATCTGTAAAAGGTTTGAACCCAGGAGTCATTTCTATTATTGTAATAATAAAAAACAACAACAAACTAAAACATGCAAACTCTATCGATGTATTAAGCTAGAGCTCCCATCATTTGGCCTTTGTACATTAAGCTTAAAATGCTATACTTGAATGCTTGGTCGCCTCCAAAATGTCACTTAAATGCTCGATAAAGCTCATTACAGACAAGATTTTTTAAAAAATTAATTCCACTCGTTTGAAGAGGGCTAAAACTAAAATGTATAAGTCATGACATCAATGTATATGTTGCAGTTAATTTTTTATCTCCGGTAATTTTTGATTTTATTTTGTTTTGGGGTATGGTAATGTGAAAATTACCTGAGATAAAAAATTAACTGCAACAGTAAATAGGTTTAATACAGCTACAAAAGATCTTTCCTTCCACACGACTTTATTAAGGTGAAATTTGAATATACATATTTTTTAATTTGTAGTTTAGGTCATCATTTCTCTTTAAAAATGTTTCAATTTTTATTTCTGTGCGAAAAAATAATTTTGGGGAAAAATACCAATAAAAAGCTAAAAAAATGAGATGAGTCATAGTCTAGCCGATAGAATGTTTTTTTTTTTTTTTGGCATTTCTTGCTATGTTATTTTAGAAGCTCGGCTATTTCTTCTTTTTTGCAAAAAGTGTGAAATTCTCCGTCATTTTCCCTGGTACTACGTACCAAAACAGCTGGGCAACTTCGTCCCCAGGGTCTTCTTGCGGGTTGCGTTGACCTTTTCTTGGCGGTAGCCTGTTCACTTAAAGTCCGTCGAACGCGCGTGATAAAATATAAACCAGGGCGGATAAAGGTTGGGCTGTGAAACAAGCGCTCCGCTCTTCATTTTTAAATGTGTGATGCGGAGTAGGACTGGCACGAGCGCTCTTTCCGCGCTTCCGGTGCACTTGAAGGCCAGCGAAATTTTCCTTTTTGCAAACCGGAAATCCTATTTTCTTTTTGTAATTTCAGGCTACAATTAGGGCCATTAATACGAGGAAAAATAAGTAAGACGCGTCTTAAATAAGACGTGAACTGTACCATTTATACGAGCATGTCTTATCTAATAAGACGCGTCTTCATACCTGCCAACCTCCGGAGATCTAAAATCTGGAGCAGGGCGGATAAAGGTTGGGCGGTGAAACAAGAGCGTCCGAGCAAAAAGGTGTGATGCAGTGGACTGGGACTCTACTTAGAAATGGCGCTTGTTTTCGACTTCGGTCAGGGCTTGCGATGTGGTTTGTCCATTAGACACTGCCGCTGTCACTGAATTATGGCGGCTTTATTTGTTTTCTTGCACTTCTCCTTCGTTCCTTTGTGCTGGTACGTTGTCTCCGAGAGGAAAATGTTGCTCTTTTTTTGCGGGAGGTTTAGTTGGAGTAGACAAACATCTCTTTCAAAGGGTCTCTCTGATTGGGGACTGGTCAAAAAGTATGGGGGGGGGGGGGGTGGGCCGGAGCAGAGCCGGGGGTGGGTCATGAGGTTTTGAGCCTTGTGCAAGGGGTGGGTTGTGCAATTTTCAGCCACCCTTAGGGGGTGGGTCAACCTATTTTTTACTAACTAATAACGAGACAGTTGACTGCACTTGTTATATAAAACACAGCCAACTGGGATTATTGCTAAAATACTCACAAACCTGTTGTGCGAGAAAATACAAAGGTTGACAGGCCGCACATCTATACGGGCGTGGAACCCTCTGTTAACCTTTTTTTTTTCAGCTCTAACCAAGCATGTCCTTTAACGATTTCCTTTTTTTGTAAGGAAATGATTGGTGGTTCTTTAAAAATTTATTGAAGTTATAGTTGGTTTTGCATAAGATTCCATTTTTTCATTCAAGCTTCCTTTATTGTAGACACTGAGGGCTGGTATTGTGTCACGAATGGCAATATTTCTTTTTCCTCCTTGTTGTTTTGTTTTAGGAGTTTAGACTCCCTTTTGTGAATTTTATTTCCGATAGTAGGTTTTCTATCAAAGATAGGGGGCACCCAACGAGAATATAGCTCAAAACCAATTTCAGCAGTAGATATATAGGCATATTTTTATCCCCTAAAAATTTTCCATCTGTTCGGATCTCCTAGCTGAAAGTCTAGTGATACGAAAATTATAGGGATCAAAACTTACTTTTTCGAAAATTTCAGCCATGCACAAAAAAGGCTCCCGAAAATTCTAGGTGACCTTTTTAGGGTAAAAATCCGTTAAAAATGAGCAATTATACGTTTTTTTTAGATGTTCGAAAATCCTAGGAGGGGCAGACAAGCAAGAACTTTTACAACAAATGTTGCGAAAATTCTAGACCTCAAATCGTCTTTCGAACAGATATTTTCCTAAAATTGACGTTGGGTGCCCCTGAAAGATTGTGGGTAGCCTCCGTCCGTCAAGCGTTTTTTCTTTTTTAATTTGAATTATTTTCCTCAAAGGTTGTTTCTGAGGAGTTTTTTCGTAGGATTCATAAGGCTTCCTTTTGACAAATTCTTTTTTTAACTTTTGGAGGGTGACACGAGGTGAAATGTGTGTGCAAGAAGCTTTCCGTTTGTTTAAAATGTGTCTTTGTATCAAGGGTAGATTTGTCCTTGAATCTTGTGCCGTTGTATACAACCGTGTCTAAAAACGCAGTCTCAGTGTCAAATGTTTCGGCCGTGAATTCAATAGTTGGGTGATGTAAGCTTGCTTGTTCAATGAAGGCTTCGATGTCTGGTTTACTCATGTCCCATAGGGAAAAGATATCGCGTATGTGGCATTTCCAAACTGTTGTTCTAATTAAAGACAGTTTTGCATAGAGTCGTTGTTTCAATATATGTCATGAAAACATTGGCAAAGGAATCAAAACTGCTGTCTTTGTGCCATTGCAGTTCCATGGTTTTGTAGGTAGTGCTTTCCACTGAAGTGGAAGAAATTTTCTTTGAGGATTAATCTAAGCAGTTCTGGCAAGTAATGTGTAGGAATGGGTTGTCTTTGTTGAAATTTTCATATGCTTTGTGACAGATAATTTTAATATACCCTCGTTTTGCTGTATATTTGTCAAGACTCATAACGTCCATTGAAACAAGAAATGTTCGGTTTTTCACATTCGTCTTTTCAGTGAAAGGTATGATTTCTGTGATTTTGATATTGGTTGTAGCAGTGTATCAAAAAATTTTGTCAAGCACAGAACAAGGTTTTGAAACCGAACATCCATGTTTTAACTAGGGGGTGGGTCATGCAATTTCCAACCTTGCTTTAGGGGTGGGTCAATCATTTTTGTGCCGAAGGGAGGGGGTGGGTCATGTGTTTTTTACCAATCACATTTCCAATTGCTCCGGCCCACCCCCCCCCCCCCCTATACTTTTTGACCAGTCCCTTACTTCCATGACTCTACCACTGTAGACTAAACATGTGCAAAAATGTCCCAGAAACTGTACAATGAATAAAAAAGTTCGAATTTTGTGAAAAAATGGACTAAATTTCAAACTAAAGCACAGAAATGCTCAAAAGTCCATTTTATCCCGGAGATTTGGTGCTCTAACCGGGAGATCGGGAGATT
>NC_133204.1:1240000-1297500 GCF_958299795.1 Porites lutea
GAATCGTAAGATTCGAAACCGCCGGTCTTGCTTGTAAACTTATATTTAACTACACACATTATGTAGTGGCTGAAAGAAGCCAGTCAATTGATTGGTAATAAAGCAACATGCTAATGGTATTGAAAAATATTGAGCTTTAAAATACTCTCCTCTGATATTAAAACTACAAGTGACATTTATAAAGCGATTGAGTTTTACGAACGACATTCAAAGGACACAGCATCATAATGTATTTAAATCATGCTTAGACGTGATAAATTCCCAAAACCAGTGTCAGATCTGGATATCTTTTTAAAACGACTACGTGCTGTGTACAGTTAAACATTGTTCTCTGAGATCGCGTAAACCTAAACTTTACGGAGATATGAAAAGCAGTTACTCTAAGATAACAGCAGCTATGGAAAAATTATTATATTTTTGAGTAGACATATCTGATAAACGGGCTACAAATTCAACAGGAATACGCGCGAACTGAATAAATTGTCTGTTGAACATTTTAAAGGTTCTGCTCAACTTACACAATTTTCCTTTGCTGAACAAAAACTGTACCGAGCCGTATCTTGGTCCGCTATATAGAAGCGATATCATCGTTCAAATTTTAAACTGTAAGATCCCTGAAAGAAGTCTCCTCAATGGAACAATATATAAAAGGTTTCAAAGGTTTTACGCCGGTGAAGATGTGCGGCCTGTCACCTCTTGCAAGTTTTTACTTTAAGGACAGGCAATTTATATTCAACAACTTAACATTTACGATTTTCGTTGCATTTTATTTTCTGCTTTTCAGCCTCAATTCACACGCCCTTTGCAGGGGCGGATCTAGGGGGAGGGTGCAGAGGGTGCGCCCCCCCCCAGACGATCTGCAGTTTTCTAACACAACTGGTATTCTGCAAAAAAAAACTATGTGGTTTATTGGTGTTGAAGTAGAGCAAGAGACTCTTAGAATTCCATTTAAAACTCATCATTTCACTTACCTTTCGGGGAATAGCGTTTGTGATTTTTCTCCTTCACGTGCTTCTCCCGATTGAATGAAGGAGGTCGAATTCAAAAAAAGATATCTGTCGATCAAATCAGTTAGACTTTCTGCGTCTCCTTTGTGGACTGCAAAACAGTAATTTTCCGAAAAGCGAACGTTATCAAAATTTCCTTGAAGAAATACAATCTCTTTTTCCCTTACTTCGTCCACGGAGGACTTCATAATTGGCGCTTGAAAACCTTGATCTCGCCCGTCTGGTTTTCCCGCCAGATTGCGAAAATGTGACATAAATAAGGTCAAAAAGTCGACCGGAAACGTCCCGACAAGAAGCTCGATCATTTAACCGGAAGTCTCTCTTCATTTTCCCAAACTACCGCTGACTTCTTCATTGAACACCGAAAACTCAGCCTCCCTCTACGCCCGTGGGAAATTGTCACCCTTCTTGGGTTCTTGGGACACCAACATGGCGGATAGTAAGGTTGCTAGGAAACCAAGTTACGTGAGTGAAAACACTCTATAGACTACATATTGATCCATTTTCCAGAGGGTAAAGTCCAATCCAAACTACCTCGAGGCTTTTGGACGAAGGTGCCGTGAAGAAAATGGCGCGCCACTTAGTTGTTCTGTTCTCGCTTTTGTCAGTTGGCTTATTTTGCCACTCGAGCAGCGAAGAAGTAACCAAATGCATCGATGGCCCTTATCATAAGGATAAACCTTCCCCAGAAGGACCCGATTATGTTGAATGCTACTCTTGGAGAGACAAGAGCTGTTGTACGGCCGATTTCACTGCAGAATTGCAACGCAACAGGGTAGAGGTCCTGTATAACTTCTCATGGAATCATTGCAAGAATTTGTCTCAGGTAAGGTTTACTATCAGAGACACCTTTTGGTTTCTTACGGAGGTTTTGCGCTGGCGCCCGGAGCTGACGCAACTAAACAACACGATTGCCCACGTGTATCGTTCAGGGACTTGATATCCGCGTTGATCGCGTATACTTACACAACAACAGCTCGATGACCTCGTTAACTAAACAAGAGATAGGGAATTTTGATTTTTTTTCGTTGTTTATCTTGAAAGGCACTCTTGACCTAGTCGGATTTGTAGTAGAATGACATAGGCTGCGCGGCCAGTAGTGTGAGCTCTGCTATAAGTATTACAACTCGACATATTTTAATATGCGCATATATTATGGTGAAGACAAAAATGCAAAAAAACGCAGAGATGTTTTGTTTTTAGTTAATCGCTGATGAAAAAAAAAACAAGTTTTGCAAATAGGAACGGCAATGCAAGCGACTACCATTCACGTGTCAGGTGATCTGCAAACAATTCCTCTAAGAATCTATCCTCACAGAGCACTTATGTAAAGCAGGCTCTGATAGTGTATTTTAAGACCTGATGAATTGTCAGTGTTTAGATAAAGTTATTAATTCATTCGTTCAACCTGAGCGGTTTTGGTCTCTTCAGAGTAGAAAATGGCATGCCTTTATAGCTCTTGTTATGCGTATTTTAATTACCCTGCAGAGGCTGCCATTTGCCTTTGTCGCACGCGAAAAAAGAAACTCTTTAGAGGCGTAAGCGCGTAGGCTATTACTATTCTCGAGAACCATTGTTCAGATTAACCCATGGACCTTTCAAGTTATTTTACACAGTTAGAGAGAGTCACGTCTTCGCGTCATGACGTGCACCCATGCACTAAACAGGTATTGAATGCGGTTCTTGTGATATGCCGAAAAATCAAGGTCGGGGAGACCGCGACCTTGATTATTCCGGGTATCACAAGAACCGAATCCAATAATTGATTTTATTATACAATGTTTGAAGAAAATAAGGACAAAAAACACCGAGCCATGTTTTAATGGCTGTGTACCAAATGCCCCTGCAATCGTGGACAAAATAAAATGGAACAGCAAACCCCCATCCCCCCCAAGGCAAGGATGAAGGCGCGCGAAGGGCAAAAACGCGCCATTTTCCCATCCTTGATTTGGGGGGGAGGGGGGGTCTAGGTTTTCCATTTATTTTGTCCAAGATTGCAATCTTGGACAAAATAAAATGGAACAGCAAACCCCCATCCCCCCAAGGCAAGGATGAAGGCGCGCGAAGGACAAAAACGCACCATTTTCCCACCCTTGATTTGGGGGGGAGGGAGTGTCTAGGTTTTCCATTTATTTTGTCCAAGATTGTGGCTCTTGTGATTCTGTCATTGCTCTTGGAAATCATGCTTTGAGCTAGCAACCTGGCTTATCTGTAGGTTGTACTGATTTCGAACATTTACTTAAGGCTCTCATCTTATGAGAAGATGGATATTGAGTACAGTGTACTATAAAAACGAATTTTTGGACTCCAGTCAAACTATTAACATTATAAAAAACGGGCGTGATTTGCGGTCACGACTTAATGAACTCTTTTTCAAAGATCGTTTTGCATCGCACACTGATTTGTATAAATTCTAACGTTCCCGAACATACTGTATAATACCAGTCAAGAGCCTATCAAGGAGAATAACCTTTCAGACGTTGTTTCAACGAATTTTTCCAGCCCAGAGTATTTTTGTACCCACCCCCACCCCCTTGCTCTTGTGGTCAATAAACCCCCCTCTTTTTTTATTTTCTCACGAGCGCTCAGCGATCTCTAAAGAGAAAATAAATACTATAATAGAGGGACTGTAAACAGGCTCCTAGGGTTTTAGAGGCTTTTCTTGGGTGGTTAGACCTGTCCTCTAGCAGGATATGTCAAAAATGCGCATATTCTACTTTGATCGTGAGACTTTTGTCTCTTGCTCGCTTACCGTAAACTTCCACTTAAAATCCACCCACTTATATCCCCCCACCCCCTAGTTATAGGCTCATTTGCATTTACCAGTAAACAAAAAAGGTACACCCGGTTATAAGTCCCTCTCGAGCTCTAGCTTGTGTTAAAATGAATTCCATTTTTTACGACGTTTTGAAGCTTAAAGAGCGAGTAAATTCAAAAAGTATTTTGATTTTGATTAGCATAGCCTGGGAGCAAGCGTTCCTATTTGGACAAGCGAAACCAGCCGCGCGACAACGCGCGAGCGAGCGGCGAAGCCGCGAGGGGCTTCAGCCGCTCCATGCTTTTGCGTCTCCTCTCGCGTGTCTACTTTTCACGATATACTTCAAATGGAGAGCTTGCTCGCAGGTTAGATTAGCACTGCTTTGTAGCCCCCACCATTTATAAGCCCTTCTAAAGTTGTATAAGCTCAGGGCTTATGAGCGTTCAGTCGTGATCATCGGTTTGCGGCTATTTTAATCTATAATAATTAAATTGTAACTAAGACACAATTATATTTGTTATTTCCGCATGATGACATATTCGACAGGATTGCGTGCATTTGAATGAGGGATTACGACTAGCTAGGGGACAATTTGTAAAATGTCTATCCTAAAGGCTGGGCGGAAATCCCACTGGCGTGCATTTCCGGACGTACCATTTACATTATAATTATGGTTACATTTGTTTAAAATCCCGTAGAAGTGAAATGTTTGTTAAGAATACTGTCACAGCCGGTTTATTTTTCTTTCTCTTAGGAATGTGAGAAGTTTATTAAAAATGAAGAATGCTTCTGGTCTTGTGAACCCAACCTCATTAAGTGGCACGTTGGTGGGGGAGGCGTGAAAATGGTGCCTATATGCGCCAAATACTGTGATGAATGGTTTGACGCCTGCAAATCGGACTACACATGCGTCCAAGACTGGTTCGGGGGTTTTAATATTACCAACAGTATCTACAGTTGTCCAACCGATTCCTCCTGCCGCACTTTTCAAGAGGTCAGTAATGATTTTGTGTTCGTCAGGGGTTTAGTTTCTGCCAAAGCAGTCCAAGCCCAGTGCGTTACATTGGATTTTTCGTGAAACTTATGCAACCTCAGCCTGAGAAAACATCTGACATTTCGCGACGCTACCACTGGTTTCGGAAACTTTTGGTGGCGTTGGCCGTCTCTGGCTAATGCTACCTTAAAAGTTGACGCAGATTAAAGAATACCCCATTCAAAGTAATTATCGAAGGAAATCACTTGTGGGTTAATCTTGATGCTGAACAGAGTTTCATACTCGCAGAGGATTTTGTCAAAGAGAGCTGTTTTGGCTTGATTTCACAACCGAAGTCGCGAGGTGATAAGAGTTAAGATGATTCTCGCATTTTTCGACCGCCAAGTTTAAGAATTTTTTGAGAACACTTAAAAGTTCTGCGCCTCTACAGTGTAACAGACGCAGTGTCCAAGGTAAAAATTAAGCGTAGTCACTAAAACATGGAACGACCTACAACCACCTAAAACCACCTAAAACCACCTACAACCACCTCAAAAAAATTCAACAACCACCTACAACCATCTACAACCACCTCAAAAAAATTCAACAACCACCTACAACCATCTACAACCACCTCAAAAACATCTACAACCACTCGCAAACAATCTAAAACCATCTAAAACAAGGTATAAATGTCTCAAATAAGGCGAGACGACAACATGTCACGTACATGAAATACGAGAATCGAACAAAACATCCACTTCCCCCCAAAATCTTACTCTCCCTGGTCCCTTGTATCATCAACCATTAAGCTTAACACAAAACTTCCACCGCACTGTCCTCTTATGTTGCAAACTGCAAACGTGACCGCAAGCCCGAGGTCAGGTGACATTTTGCGGTTTGTCGTTTCCCATGAAAAACGTGATGCTAAAGGTCTCTATTATGTAAACAAATGAAACGTCAACCAAACGTCTCACTGGTACCCAGGGTAGAAAAAGCCAAATCAAGTCAGTCTTTCGACTACGAGTTTGTTATTTTATTTTATTATTTTTTGTGACTTGATAGTTCATTTTGTAAAGTTCTTTAAGTCTTTTAATATACTTAGCATGATCTCGCATTTCATTTCGTGACTTCAGCCAATGGTTGATGATACAAGGGACCAGGGAGAGTAAGATTTTGGGGGGAAGCGGATGTTTTGTTCGATTCTCGTATTTCATGTATGTGACATGTTGTCGTCTCGCCTTATTTGAGACATTTTATACCTTGTTTTAGATGGTTTTAGATTGTTTGCGAGTGGTTGTAGATGTTTTTGAGGTGGTTGTAGATGGTTGTAGGTGGTTGTTGAATTTTTTTGAGGTGGTTGTAGATGGTTGTAGGTGGTTGTTGAATTTTTTTGAGGTGGTTGTAGATGGTTGTAGGTGGTTTTAGGTGGTTTTAGGTGGTTGTAGGTCGTTCCATGTTTTAGTGACTACGAAAAATTAAGAAGAAATAATATTGCTGCAACAATTACACTCTCTTTAGTTATCTTGTCTTGCCCGCAGATATTTTTATGTATCGGCATCTGCTTTGAAGAGATTTTACACTACGTGGGTAGTTTCGAAAACGAAGCACTCAAAAACGAAGACCGAAGCACGAAGCACGCAAATCTCGAAAACTAAGCACCCAAAACTCGAAAACGAAGCACCTTATTTCGAAAACGAAGCACCCAAATCTCGAAAACGAAGCACCCAAAACTCGAAAACGAAGCACCCTAGATCGAAAACGAAGAACCCAAAATCTCGAAAACAAAGCACCCAAAACTCGAAAACGAAGCACTCAAAACTCGAAAACGAAGACCCCTAAATCTCGAAAACGAAGCACCCAAAACTCGAAACCTCTGTAGGTTTAATAAGTGCAACTTTACGTCTTATATGACGCAATCCGAATCAGGTAGAGTCCACAAAATCCATCCAAAGGTTTTATAACCAACTGTTTCACTGAACGTTTCTTTATAGGATATCCTGTATTAATTTTATTATTAGTCTCGCTATACTTGATACATCTTACCTTAATATGCATTTTCTCGGTACACATACATGTTTATGTAGACTTCAAAACTGTCCGTCAGCAGATTTTGGCGTATTCAAGTACGCGTGAGCAGTAACACAAAAGGTCTGAAACGAGGCTGAAAACGGAGTGTGAGGCTCACGCGTATTACTCTTACGCCACGCTTTACCGACTTCTTTACTGATTTTAAGAAAAAAAAACCGATTGTTTTGCAGTCTAACATATTGGGTATCTATGACACTGCGTGATCAGATCAGATCAGATCCAGGCAGAATTTGTTCTAGGATAACAGCCTGGGACCAGGCTCTATGGTGGGGAACAGGAGAATTCGTTATTGTACTTGATTCCTGCTGTATTAGCATTGGTCTCATGTTTATAAAGGACAGACCGGTTTCGAGTTTTTGGGTGCTTCGTTTTCGATCTAGGGTGCTTCGTTTTCGAGATTTAGGGGTCTTCGTTTTCGAGTTTTGGGTGCTTCGTTTTCGAGATAGGGTGCTTCGTTTTCGATTTAGGGTGCTTCGTTTTCG
The DNA here is from genome assembly GCF_958299795.1 of Porites lutea. Taxonomy (NCBI): domain Eukaryota; kingdom Metazoa; phylum Cnidaria; class Anthozoa; order Scleractinia; family Poritidae; genus Porites; species Porites lutea. The sequence continues at coordinate 1,247,312 of NC_133204.1, forward strand.
AGATTTGGGTGCTTCGTTTTCGAGATTTGGGTGCTTCGTGCTTCGGTCTTCGTTTTCGAGTGCTTCGTTTTCGAAACTACCGTATTCGTTCCCGTTTAGCTGTTGTTATCTTAGTTGACTGTAAATTATTTTTCATTTTTGTCTTTGTAGATCTACAAGAATGGCGAAGGCTTGTGTAACACAATGTGGGCGCAATCGTTTTATTACGAAAAAAGTGACAACTGCATGGTGATGGAGTTCGCTCCCGGCAATAACCCTAACGATGTTGTAACAAAACCGCCAACCGCTTCAGCGTCGCGCTTCTCCACATTTATTCATCCCGTGCTGATGTTTTCTCTGCTGAAGATTTTCTAGGAGAGCTTATCCAGTCAATGCGAATTCTAGAAGCTAGTGTTTTTTTCGAATTTATTTGGTTTTGTAATTTTCCCAGTAATAACACGCTTTCATGCCTGCACCCTGACCAGAATCAAATGAATGGTTGTATTTATGCACCAATTAAATTATTTTCTTACTAATACATTGAAAACGCATTTTCCAGACTGTTTTACGTCCTTTTTAAATCATACGAGAATCGATCGGCAAAGACGTGGGTTATTTGATACTAAGCCGAACCTGTAACCACGGTAACCTGAAATAAGAAACAAACAGCTTTCTAACAGTTCACAGTCAAATAATGAAAATAAGGTTCCGTCCACACGTATCCGTTTTTGTTTGAAAACGGAGATTCTTTCCCTTCGGTTTGGCCTGTCGTCCAGACGTTTTCGGTGAAAACGGTCACCGAAAACGCATCTTTGTCCCCAGAGTGAAGATTTTTTAAAATGCTGTTCACGCGTGGACCGTCGAAAACGGAGGTTTTCGAATACGATGATGTAATACATCATTTACTACTAGCATAACGCATGCTCTGTGAGGGATGCTATCGTATGTCCTTATCGTATGCCCATTGTTTAGTGGTTTTGTATGGACAGACGAAAACGATTCGAATACGCTACGTTTGGACGCTTGTTTTTTTGAAAACGGAGGAAAAAAATCTCAGTTTTCAAAAATATGCGAATACGTGTAGACGGGGCCTCAATATCTGTCTTCTCATTGGCTAAGAGCCTACAGTTAATTTTGGAATTCAGCGCCACCTACAAATTCATTAGTTAGTTACCTGTTAGCCGATTACTAACTAATCTGTAGGCGCAATGTATGATTTCCACCAGCAATGCGGTCAAACTGTGTCCCGTGCGCGCGATGGTGCGTTTGTCGTTATTCTCTTCAAAGGATGTCTAATTTTAAAACGATAATCGCTGCCTCAGTAGTTGTTATCCGCCTCGCTCGGCTGATAACACTTACCTCAACAACTTTCATTATCAATTGCAAAACCTCTTCCAATAATTATTTATTAGAAAATAGGTGTCATCTCCCCTCGTTATTTTTGCTCACTGCTTTTTGCCAACTTTTCCGGTGCAGATTATAGTTTTTTGGCGCAGCGGTGTACGAATTCTTGGCGCGTCGGAAATCAGATTGTTTGGCCGTCCTGGTCTAGTTGTTCACGACAAGCTTCGGCAACGCGCCCCGGGGGTACTCCCTATAATGGCCTAAAAGGTGGACGCTCCACCTGAAAGGGGAAACTTTATAAGGCTTCAGGTTTATCAAAGAGTTGTCACAAGACACTGAGTTTCCCTAGCTCCGTTGTCGTCAGCTTCAGCAAACGATGCTGATCGTTTCTATTGAACCACTATGAAGGGCCGCATGTATTTGCGTGATCTCTTTTCAAACATTATCAATATCAGTCGGTATGGTTCAGTTACCATTGTGGTTTGTGGTATTCTTTGTCCCATGAGAAGTTTTAGGCGGGAAGCTTTTTGGGATCGTTAGGGTGGACAAAGCGGTGGCGGATCCAGAACTTAAGATAAGGGGGTTGGGAGGGGGGGCGGTCATCCAGACCCTGAGATAACGGGGAGGTCCGGTCACAAAAAAAATTTCTTTTTCGGCCTTTTGGGCCTCAGTTTGGTCTAAAAATAAGGGGGGCATCCCCACCCCCTCCCCCTGGATCCGCAGCTGCAAAGTGATCCCTTGAGTAACACCGAACGAGCCCCATGTAAGGTAATCTTGGATTCTGAATTCCACGGCATGGATTCCAGATTCCAGGTGCTGGGTTTCGTATTCTTTGTCAGCGGAACTTGGATTCCGGTTTCCAAAGCTGAAAATCTGGATCCCGCAAGCACAAAGATCCCGGTCCTCTCTCGGAGTCCGGAATCCAGATTCCCTTATATTGACGAACCGAACCCGAATCATAATCAACTGTAGTCCATACAAACCAATCAGATCGTTATACCCCCGCCACACCTTGCATCCATTCCCCTCGTAGTTCATGGAGCGCCGAAATTTTTAAATGGTGTTCAGAGAAAAGAGGAAATTATTTTGGCACGTGAGAAAATAAAGCAAAAAATCCTATTCCCAAAAATATGTTTAAGTCATTCCTTCCGCTGATTTTCTGCTTGAAGAAAGTTTCTAAATTTAGCTGTACCTAGCAAGCTCAACTTAACTTGTGATTATGCGCTTTCTTTTCTTTTCTTTTTGAGGACAGAGGAAAAAGAGAGACATGACCACAGTCGAGATAGCTAATAACTTGCTCTTTATTCTTTAATAAGCGATTCCTTTTGGGTCGCGCCATTAAATAATTATATTTCAAAGATCATTTCGTCTTCCGTCTTGTTCTCCAGTTTCACCTCAGTTAAATTAGAAAAACAGGAAGTGATTTTTACCACACGTTCTATTAACTGTAATTATTACCACAAAAAGTTTATTTTATTTCCACTTCTAATGATAACGACCAGCTAAAAAAGTTGCCACATTAATAATAACACCCCGCATGAGTTATACAACAACGTACCAACAAACCATTTTCGCATTCCTGCAAACAAAGGCCCGAACTCGAACTCGCCGAGGCTGGAGCTGAGAAAATACAGTGATTTAAATGAAAGTGTCCACTAAAGCCTTGATCTCACACATTCTCTTGTGTATAAGAGAGGGTATGAGGATATTCTAGTTTCTCTTTGCTTTCAACCAGGAGTTCTTCAACAAAAACTGTCGCGACATCCTAAGACAACACATTATATTCACGTAAACGTATACTTGTATAAAAGAGATAAATACCACAGCTAGCGAAATATACGAGACGAGACTCAGATACACCCTCTTTGACAGACTGCCGCGGGATTATTTCTAGCATCTTTCTTTGCGGGAAGCCCTTGCAACAAGCTTTCAGAAGCGCATAGTTAACTCTTTCTAAAGTAGGAGACCTTTGAGACCAGCAATACGTTTCTGCCTTTGAGAGACATAAGTTGCACACAACTGAGTAAATACCAGCCACTTATGGGCTAACACACCTGCTTTAAAAGGTCTGATCACAAAAGACAATTCAAGTTAGCAAAACCAGTTTACAGCTTGGATTAGCAACGATGAAAAAGCGCCAGCGCGGGTTGTTTGTCTCGGATGGAATGCAATTAAGAACCGACTGTCGTTTGGTTTTCTTTAAGGCATGAGGATCTACATTGCGAAAGAGATGTTTCGCTTTTTTTAAAACATCGTAATAAACTTATACAGCATCAGATGATTTAATTTCAGCACTAACCAAACGATCACAGAATTAACAAAAGTATCAAAATAATTACTTCAAACTATAGAAGAACATAACAAAAATAAAAACAGAATCCAAAAGCAAGGATGGAAAAAACTGAAAAATATTAAAATGAATTACGTTAAGATAGACGTGAACAAGGTATTTCTTTAACCAATTTGTAGTTGAAAGCTCGTAGGCAAAATCAATGGTAGCAACGCGAACTTGCCCCTTTAATATCAGCTTCCATATTATTCCCATATCAAAGGCTAAGCGCTTAACGTTGTTATGATACAGAGGCCCGGGGGAACTCGGAAATGGCCAGTTATTCGGGTTTTTTGTTTGTTTTTTTTTTTTTCCAAAAATGATATATAGAGTCGATCTCCTGCTGCTCCCTAGTCATTTTTTTTCACTTTCTACCCGGTGGTCATTTCTCTAAAACGAACTACAAGTGATAGCGGCTCCACGGTGTCTTCCTTACAGAGAGTTAATGTATTACATATTACATAATACGTACATAATCTAGTGACTACCGCACAGGTTGTCGAAACGTCAGTCACTGTCAACAACAACAACAGTCCTATTCAGGACTACGTTCACCCGGACGATCAAACTTAACCTACTTTTGATAATCTACATTGTATGTATTGATCCTTTTTAGCATGGGACAAAGGTAAAATTTACTACAAACCTTCCGACAACATTTGCTATGAATTTATCCCTTCAAAGCCGTTTTTTTTTGAATCAGTAAAATTAACAGGAGCAGAAAAAAATTACTGATTAACGCCATGGTACATATATATGTTCATTATTCATTCAAAATATTTCTTCGTTTCTGATTGGCTAAAAGCACAGGCATAATTCACCGCGACCACCTACTGATGACCAAATTTGGAAGAATTTTGCGATTAATCAACCGATAACGTCAAAAGTGCAGCTTTCTTGCAGGTTAATACACCGTTAACCAAGAAGACCTGGGGACGAGGTTGAGTTGTTTTGGTTGTGACAACAAAAATGGCGGACATTTCACTCGTTTCAAGAGTAAGAACTAGGAGAAATAATAGCTAAAAGACAACTCGAAGGGCGACATCTGCTATTTGGAGCAAATTTGCGGAGCTGAACAACCCTAAACGTGCACTATCGAAGATGAATTTAATATCGATGGAGGTAAGCATGTTTAGCCATGTTTTTAAACAAGGAATTATTTTAAATGAATAATAAAACAATTATTGAATTCGGCTTTCGTATGATATGAAGAATTATGGAGATCTCGGAAACACCCTCCTCGATCTGCATAATTCTTCATATGATACTCAGCCTCATTCATTAATTGGTAATTAAGTACATGCCTCTATTCTAATTATTTATAGAACTAAGTGTGCAAAGATTATACAATAATAGGAATGCATTTAGCTTAATTAAAAGATTTACAGTCTCTGAAAAAATAGTACTTGAGGGACAATTTCATTCACATCTTTAGGTTACTTATTTCACTGAACGATAATCTGTTAGCAAGGATTAGAAGCCAGCTTTGTGGCCGCTGAAAACAGCGATCCTTGATGAATTATTTCTACTGAATTGAAATCAGTTACTCGTATCACACTTCTTTCTTATCACTACCACAATCCTTTTTAATCGAATACTATTGTTATAATTTCAAACTTACTAGTTTTAATTCTAAAAAGATAATGTTCTTTCATTGACTTAAAACTACAAGACAAGATGTAACAAGTAATTATTAATTTCATTAATGTTCAGAAAGGATACAGTGTATGAAGATATACATGTATGTGATTTTGTATTAATTTGTTCTTATAGTGTGACAAGGTCAATTTAAAGTTTTACACTACCATACTATTGTTGTTACAATGTAATATAAAATTAATTATTCTTTACTATCAATATTACTATTACCATTATCACCAATACTGGTTCTATGGCGGAGAATCTGAATGCAGTATGAGTCAGTAACACTGGTCCAACATAAGCTACAACTTCTAGCAATTTGTTGCAATCTAAACACAGCTTTAAATAAAACCATGCCAAAAAAATTACACCAAAAAAACATAATAAACAATATATAGTTTCATCCTCTAAACCACCTAAGTCTACTGCACCTCTGTCATGTAATCTAATCTTTACGTCTGAGAAGAAATGATGATTTTGGCTGATGCATATTCTCATAAGGTGACGTTAAGTTAGTGAGTATATAGCCACCATGGAGGATGGCTGTCTTCACATTGCTAGAGCTGTCATGATATTATTTTAGGAACGAGACAAAAAGGAAGAATTATTAAACTCCGGGCAGCTTGAGAAAGAGATTCGATAATTTTTTTGCACAGTTCTAAAAATTATTCTCCTCAACCCTTGTACTTACTAGTATTAAAGTACGTTCCAACTTAGCTTTAAATCTCAAAATTACAGTAGCAGGGAAATAATTCTGCATGTCTAATAATCAACAAGGAATAATATTTCATAAATATCATAAATTCAGACAGAAAACAAGTATAAACATTTGAAGAAAGAATTAATAATATTATTACTGCCCATTAAAAAAGGTGCAAACTGGAGCTTGCTCAAGGAAACTATTAATTTGTGGAAACTAGTTACCAGTGTGGAACACTGCCTATTTGAAGTATTTATATTGACCCACTATTACTATTAAAATATTATTGTAGGTAAAAAATTATTAATTATTAAAAAATAGCTGCTAAGGCCATGGACACAACCACCTTTGTCAAACCCTAAAAACGTTTTTTTTTTTGGTCTGAAGGAGAATAATGGTTTAGATAAATTTTCTAGTCTATGACTACGTGTATTTCTTAAAAAACATTTCATTCCTAAAATTCAACACAAAGTGGTTATGTGCTAAGTCAGGTATTAAATATTACCAGCTCATTTGAGTAACCAGAATGGTCTTGATTTTCAGTAAACTCAGCCAGCTTTGACATTATTCTGACTCCTGTCCTATATGGAACTACAGGCTGTACAATCAGTCTCTTGTTCAATCCTGGTAAGATTTGTGCTGGTATGTGAAGCCCAGTGATAAACTAATGATCAAAAGGAGATGGATTACCAATATATATTTTATTTTACATGAAAACACAAGAGGCCTAGTAACCTTGCAGTGGGGTACTACATGTAGACGTCAGAGGAGCAGGCCTGTTGTATCCTCTCAATACATAAATCAGTTAGATAATTGCTAGCTGTGAAATCACTACTGCAACTATCTAGTTGACCATGTGCTTCATTTATTCTCTAGTGTGATGTAAGTCTACACGAAATGTATCACGCTCTACACTATATCATGTCATGACCTCCTCTGTGGCAAAAAAATTTTTGCCGGTTCTAATTTTTTTCAATTTTTCCAGTGATCTGCTAAAATAAGTTTCTGCAAATCAAACATTTTTCCCGCAAAAATTTACTGCAGAGTAAATATTCTCTAACCTAAATTGGCTACACAAAAATACAGTATTTGAAACCGTGTCTGTTCAATCGCAACTTGTCTTTTTCACCCAGAAACAAAATGGTATTCAAAGAAATACTCGTTTATTGTTTAAAAATAATTATGTATTTCTATTGCATGTACTCAATAAAAACGAAAATATTATCAATGCTTACTGGGTATGGTACTTTCTGAAAATCGCAAAAATCAATTCCCAGCAAGAAAAACCAATCTGTCCTTATCACAAAAATCACCCAAAATTGCCTATCCGCAAAAATGAACTCCCGCAAAAAATTTTGTGTCACACGGTAGGTTTAATTCCAAGCTGGACCAACAGCTGTACTCTTACAGTGACTAAGATGGTGAATATTGTCTTTGTTTCACATTTGCAAAATAATTAATGGTTAGACCTTCTTGTGTTCTATATGTAGGATAAGACCAGTATGAAAAACATAAGGCCTTGTCTCCCAACATTTTCACTTAACCTTACTCTGTAAAATGTAAAAGAACACCCTAGGGGCCGGAATACAGCTGTAACAAATACCAGACAGTTGACTACAATAGGTCTCGGGTGCTGGGGTCATCTGTAGCAAAAAACTTAATGCACAGAAACTCTTAGTCCAGAAATCTTTGCATGACAATGCAAAACAACACAAATAGCAATAACTAAAATACATACCACCAGGACAATACCAACTGCTCATCATTTTCCTATTGTTTTGCAGGCCCTGTGTGTGGTTGTCTTTGTCGGAATTGATCTCTAGTTGCATTTCTTTTGGCATCAACATGTTCATCTCTTAGCTTAGTATCCTTGCTGTTGCTACTGTTATAGGTGGCTGAAAAATCAAATAAAGTTAGATGGGTATAAAGCCTGTTATATTACACTTTTTACACTTGTTATTCCAACTTAGGCTGAGTGTTTATATGAAAAACATGCATTAATGAACACAAACAACTGAACATGTCTCAAAATGGATGACCCTATAATGCTTTGCAAGCTTTGCAAAATGGACACTGATAAAAATCAAGGTCCTTGCACAAAAAATAACTTTTTCACTACTTCAGCTTATGATAATATGGGTGGTGATTACAGCAACTTTCAAAATTTTTTTACATTATCAGTGCAGTTTAGGCAAAAAAAAAAGTAAAAACTAACGATAATGTTTAACAACAGCTTCGTGGCACATTACCAATAATTATACATGTAACACCAACAGTCAGTTGAGAATTGGCCTAAATTTACTGGCCACTGTTGGAGGTCAATTGTTGGCAGTCTGTTGGCCATTTGTTCACAATTATTACAGAAGTTTTTTTACCCATCTTCAGTAACCTTTAAAAGTCATAAATTATAACACTTTTGGTATTGCTTAGAAGTTTTGGATTTGCATACATGTTATCTTGAAGATATTTTAAAATTTTACCATCAATTAAGGACATTACGATCATCAAGGGATCATTTACACCTTGAAGAACCAAATTTTAACATGAAAACTAATGGCCAGCGAGCGTTTTCCGTTGCTGCCCCCCAACTATGGAACAAGCTCCCCTTTGAAATTCAAGCTTGTTCTGATGTTAATCTTTTTAAATCTAAGTTGAAAACATTTCTTTTTAAAAAGGCATATGACATTTAGTTTCATCATATTTGTTTTTGTTTTCTTTCCTTTTTAAGATGTGTATGCTATTAATTTCCCAGTATGTACAGTAGTGTTATATGTAAGCCTGTGATTAATGATATTCTTATGTCCTTTTTTACCTTGTAAATAGCCTGCGTAGCAAGTGTTTCCAATCGAGTTATTGCGCGAAAGTTAGAGCAGAAGCAAAAAAAAAGGATGAAGGGGGAGGGGGAGGGGAGAAGAGGAAACGCTTGCCCGCAGACCCCACGATTCTGGAAAACGCCCCTTGATGTTTCACGGTTAGGTTCATTTGTAAATTGACAGCTCGTCAAAATAGAAACATAACGAACAGATTACCCCTGGATTACCAGATTTGAAAATTACTTTGTTCTCTAATAGAACACGTTGCAGGCGATTGCAAGAACTGTAATAAAAAAGATTTACGATAAAAGAAAGTTAAAACTTTGTGTGATTGCTGCGGAATTTCTTGAAACCTTTCTGAAACCTTGTCGACATGTCAATGATTTGTCCGGAACAATTCACTCAGCCGGGTATAACTTTTGCAGAGCGGCTGCTATTCAGCCTGTGTCGAAACGTTGTCTACAATAGATGCTGCTAAATTTCCAATAAACAAAAAGAATCTTTTCATTTCTAAAAGCTGACAAATCGCTTGTCCATGGCGGCTTTAGCTAGTGTCAAGTACCGATGTTCTGATTTATGTTGATGTTATCTCCAACAAACAGTCCATTTTTTCCAGTCAGATCCGCACGCCGTCATTCTCAATAAATTGGCCTTCCCAAGTCTCCACTGCTCGATCTCCAATTATACTTTGAAGACTCTGATCTCATAAACCTTCACACAAACACGATTCAAATAAATATCAGTCCAAAGCATTTGTAATCTGCGACCACAAATCAGATGAGACCAGAACTGTGACACACGAAAACAAAGCATACCTGGTTTGATTGATGTTTCGAATGCTAAGTAATCAACACTACCTGCACCGTGCCAATCAGAAGCTGTGTTTGTGGGCGAACACAGTTTTTCAAAATCGTGGGGTTTGCGGGCAAGCAGTTCCTTCTTTCCCCTTCCCCTCCCCTGTCATTCAGTTTTTTTTGCTCTCTTCCCAGCTTTCTGGACGAACCTCGCGAGGAAACGCTTACTACGCAGGCTACATTGTAAAGAGCTTAGAACAGCGATGTATAAGCGCTATATAAATTCCATTATTATTATTATTATTATTACATGTATATTTGAAGAATTTGGATTTTTTTTCCAAGGTGCCTGTGTCAGTGATTAAAAAACCATCTTTCTCATGCTCGGAATTTGTCAGAATATCTACCAGAATCCAATATCAATATGGAAAGAATAATTTCATGCCCTTGAGAGGAGGAAAAGTTGGGAATAAGATACACTGTATATGGCCGGGTGAAGATTCTGCTGTTGGGACATCATATTACAGAAACAAATAATTATTCTTTAACACCAACAATTTGCTGTAAGGTCAGCAGAGCTTAACAACTAACATCATCACGGAAAAAGGGCCCCGGACGGATTCCGAAAGCTCTTCTAAACTGTTAGTAAATTGTTGGTGTTGAAAAATATTTTTTCTGTAATACACTGTACATTTTTTTTATGACCTTACCATGAATGTCATTGCCCACTGAAACATCACCATTTTCTACTAGCTTTCCATTGGCTGTTGTGCTTTTTGGAATTTCTCGTGTGTCTTCTACACCATGACTAATCCCTGTTACTATTCGAACCAAGAGCCATACCATGTACTGAAACCACCATAAATTCATGCCAAATAACATCCACAACATGGGATTAAAAAAGAAGTAAAACGGAGCTGTAGGAACATATGGACGGCCACCACAGCCACAAGGGTACAACACTTTTATTGGGTAAAGGTAGAGACGGCAATAAAACCTGAAAATAAATGAATTAGGTAAATAAGGACATACAGGCAGAATTAAAACACCTTCTTGGGTTTTTTTAGAATCAATATATTGTTAGAATAATTACATGTATAGGTGCCGTGTAATGGCTGATTAGTTCATTTTGTTGACATCACCATTAACATGTCCTAACTTGCTATGGAACTCAACTTTAACAATTAACAGCTGATCACCTGATCAATAAACAGCTATGAACTTTAAGAACATTTTATTTTATCTAAAGTGTTCTTTTTTTTTGTCTTTCTTTATTCTCTTTTGTGGCATTTACTTGGTAATGTAACTAGCGTTATTAGTGTCTACTACTGTTGTTAATTGTTACTGTTTGTGGAGTTATTAATAAAGATTCAATTAACAAAAAACCTTAGCAAAGAAATCAATTTTTGTACATGCAAAATTGGCCCATTGCAGTCGCAGGTATTTCTTCCATACATGGAAACTAAGGCTTACCATGATGAAACAAATGAAACAAAACCAACAGCACTAAGTATATCTGATGTGCGACAGTACTTTCCATTGCGTGTTTTGAAGGCCACACAGAGTTTTGAAAATTCTAGGAAAACATCATTGAGATCATGAAGAAACAACACTACCAGTCCAATTCTGTGGTATCTGAAATGACAGAAAGAACACATGAATAGAATGAGGGACCTAAAAATTAAATCATGCTACAATAATATTATTTTTTTACAACTGAGTGGCTGATTTCCTGCGTACTCACTGTTCGAGGGCTTTGGTCTATGACAGTATACAAAATATTAGTATATATAAAAAATTGGACAGTGAAATTTGCTTTTCTCTCATCTCTTGCATGTGATTTTCAAGCGACTTTGCCATTTATTCTCCTTTGAGACTTAAATAACAAATTGAAAGTCATACTGTAAGATACAAAATTTAATTAACAGAAGTGACTGGAAAAAGTCCAACAACTGTTGTACATGACTTCTGATGATGGGGTACTAAACTTTCTATGTGTATAACCTAGTACTTTCTTGAGAAAGAAAAGAGAACACTCAAAGCACCTTTTCAATTTTCCATTGTCTGGACTCTTACAGACTATGATACCATGATATTGAAAACTTTGCGGTAAAACCACCCGCCACTCACAAAGCATTTATTTACCATTTTTAGTCTGTTAAATTACAGATGAATAAACACGCATCTTACCTGACAGCAAATGAGAAAAATATGAGTGCATTAGTTAAAATGTGATGCATGATCATAAGATGGGAATCTCTTCTCCACTGATCCATAAAGAATGTGGCATATATTGAATGAAAATAAAATCCTGCTTCTACTACATAAAGTGTGTAAATATCTTGAGGAATTGGCATCCCTTTGTACCATCCTAAGTTGAAAGAAAAGACGTACAAATTTAATTTTTTGCAATACTTTTAAGCAATGTGACACTTAAATAAAAGTAAAACAAAATGTATATGCTGTGATACAAATGCACATTCCACCTTAATCTTAATTGGGCCATCCCTTTCAAAAGGGCTCTTCTGACTCAAATCACAATACTCAAGTTAGTAATATTATTTTATATATTGCATGTCTTTATTTTGTATACTAAGAGAAAAGGAACCATAAGCCTTAAAATTGACCTTCCCTATCAGGTTTACTGATAGGGATATTTTACGGATAGTGAAAAAACACTCTATAAACTCACCTTTCCAACAATTGTTTGTGTCATGAAATAAATCATATTTCCCGCCAAACAAAATATACGAGCAATATGCATATGCAGAAGAGTAAAATATAAGCTTGAAGGCACTCTCGGGACACTTCTTCTGCTCTTTCTCAAGGAGTTTACACCACTTGAAAAAAGGCTGCAATTCCAAAGCAAGAATGATGCTGTTAAAATAATTATGTACTTAAACCTGTACAAGATACTCACTTAAGGTTACCAGATGGATACCTTCATGGGGTGTCTCACAAGCGAGTGACATACAATGTACATGAAGCCTGTTCCAGTTAAACTGCAGATACCTATATGTAAATCCTTCAATGGAAAGCTTACTGATGCTAGCTATCTGAACCAACCAACAACCTTCATGACTACCAGAAACCTGATGTGTAACTGAATTGAAGTAACATTATAACAAAACTAACTGAAACCTAATACAGTGACAAGGGTGTGTGTGTCACAAGGGGCATAACAAAAATCTTTATGTGCAATAGTACTCAAAGAGAGAATATTTTTTTGGCAAAGTTGGAAAACACTTTTTAAGGCGACTGATTAAACCATTGTTTCTCTCAATGAAAAAAAGGTACGACTAATAGCTGCAAACAAAGTAAAATATGTTCCAGTAATAAAATATTAAACTTTGAGCTACAGAAATTTCAGTAGAAACACTGTCTCCCCTGGAAGATTACTATTCTCCCCTGCAAAAAAAAAAGGAAAAACCTCTGGCCAAATGCAGTGCAAAGGTGTAATTAATAATTAAAAAAATCCTGATCACAAGTTTAAAGTCATACATTTGAATTTCCTCATATCCACTGATAAAATTGAAACTAAAAATAAATTTCCAACCACGAAGACATTTACTAGTGACTCCATGAATGTAACTAGCTCCATCAATGCAAAACATGTTCTGACATTCACAGGCTAGAAGGTGCAGAATTTTTTTTTGTACAAGCAAAATGAAGAGCTATATATTATTATTATAAAAACCATGCCAACCGTAAATTGGCTCAGGAGAATCTGGCTATATTGATTGCTAATGTGGTCAATCAAAGTATTAGTTTACCGGTAAACTAATTTGAAACAATATTGCACACATCATTTACACATGTAGCTTAAATTTCTATATAATTTATTCTTTGTATATTGCAAGTACAACAGATAAATGCTCTTAAAACAAATGTTTTCTCTTTCAAGTTATCTGAACTAAAAGATACCCAACTGAGTAGTGCTAGGAATCAGCTGAGATTTCATAATCAATGATCAGAAGTACTTGGATTGACCCCAACCAATCCATCGTCAATTACAATGGGAAAAATGTCTTTATATCACTTCCATTTACGTTTCACCTGAATACAAGTCAAAAAATATATATTAACCTTTTGTGCTTCTGACTGTGGACTACTACTGAATTAAGCAGGTCTGATGTGCCATGTTATCACAAGTAAGCAAAGAAAGTCGTGTCTGATAGCCTGGGGCTTAGTGAATTCTGTTCTGAAATTGCCCGATAGGAGAGTGAAGTTTTTGGAAGGTATTCAAATTACAGATTGATGAACCATAATCAATCCTACGCTTCAAAAATGTTTTTTGGGCTAGTTTAAATGACTCTTGGGCTGGTACATGTTAGCTACAGCCTGCCTGACAGACAAGTTGTAAACGTGACTTGTACCCTGGTTATAAAACAAGACAAAAACATACAATATGAAAATTAATCTATCAGCAAAGAGTCATCAAATATGGTTTAAAACAACATAGAAGTTTTTGGTGACAAGTATTTCTTTATATTTTCCCATAATAATCTATTGAAACCTGTTCTATAATTATTGCAGGTTTTCAGTAACAATCAATTATAATTGGGGTGGATAATGTCGTTTGTTTAACATGGAGGCGATAAGGTGTTAGCGTTTCAGTACCTGTAGCCTACATGTTTAAGCTATAGTATTTGATCAATTATGTCTTTAACTATAACTTTGATTTGGGTGGCGCTGTTATCAGAATTGCCAAGTCTCGCAGCTCTGTTGTGAGACTCATAATTTCACGACCTATCTCATGTTCTCACGAGTTGGCAAATGATTTCTCCAAAAAAGTTTGGAGTTATAGGGTTCGTTTCCTAGTTAGATATCAATAGATAGCCAGCTCAATCCAAAGAAAATGCTTAATTAGCAGTCACGTTTGATTGCATTCTTCTAGCCTTACGCTACTTGCTGCTGCCACCAAATGTGAAGCTGTTTCTCTCAAGATGGCCACTAACAAAACATAGAAATTACAAAACCTAATTAGTAAAATTGATCATGATGTTTGCTACTCCAGCTTTAAAGTGATATGTGCTTTCCAATACCCATATTCTCCAGTGAAAGGCCTTCCAACAGAAAATTTGGGACATCTTATGGCTTTTTACCCATTTCTCTCCACTTTTTCCAGCTCTATAAGGATCAGAGTCTCACATTTTTTGCCTTTTGGAGGTTGGCAAGTCTGCATGGTATGGTAGAGTCATATTCGACTTCTCATTTTTATTGATCTGCACATGAAAATAACATCAAGAGAGGAGAACAAAGCTATTGATCATTTTGCAGCTTTGAACAAGATTATCGATGATTATTACCAATGAACGAATGCTATCTAGAGGGAACAGAGAGGATTAACTATTAAACATGGGCTGAATTCTTCTACAGTCAAACACGTATTTCCAGAAAGGAGTTGATTGTTTTGAACTTTTTAAAACTGAATAACTTATCAAAACATTTCCATAAAACACACGTGGGCCAACATCACACAACGTAAACAAATTAAACTGAAAAATTCTAAACATTTCACAAAGACTCGACGTCCCAATGAAACATACTCAAACCCAATTCAGTGAACCTATAAGCAGCATTTTGCTTGAATTGAAAAACTAGAACTATGTGCGTTTTAACGTTAACAACACCAGCGCTGAAATATTATAATATGTCAAGAAGCCGACAGGTTGATTTCGCAAACTAGTAAAATGAATTAAAAATACTATTAACATATTCACAAAACACAACTTAAAACTCTATAAGCTTACTGGAAGATCAAATTTGCAAGCCGAGAAGACCTCTAAAAACATAAATAAGGCAAAGACTGTTAAAAATACTTCCAACACAAAATTTGCAAGTGATAGTGCGATTTATAAATCTAGAATGGAAGCGGAGGAGTGCATGACCTCTGAACATACAACTGAAGTTTTAGTAACAGTAAATAGCAATTGATGACTTCAGTGTAGGAGTAGTTCGGTTTTCGTGGTTCAAGTAAACTATTTCCACAATGGGTTTACGTTTAACAACAAAACAAAATAAGTCGAAACGGGTCGCTGATCTCCCTGCACATTGTGACGATCTTTGCTCGCTTGTTTGCGTGCAAAACCCGTGTAGTTTACTTTCACTAAAACCAAGCGAATCCCGCTCGTAACACAAATATAGACCAAACCGGCGTAAATTTTTAATGACATGGACTAGTGGCAGCCCATCTCTCAGTAAAACTTGCAATAAAAATAAGCTTAATTAATCTTGCAAAAAACGCTCACCCACCTTAAAGACAGCTACCGTCAAGAAATAACGCAAGATCGTGATCAAAACGCCAAGACACAGACATAGAAGAATGTCATTAACTGATATAAAGCCATAGATGGAGAGCTCCTTAAAGAAATCTGTTAGAAATGTTTCGTTTGGGCCTCGTTCCTCCCATTCAATAAAACAATGGTCCCATATTTTGATGAAGGCTTCGAAGAATCCTACCGCCATTTTGGAACCACCTTTTTGCACAAAGGAGCGGAATGCCTTATGGGAGGGGAGGCTCAGGTTCAGCATAACCCTCGTCACGTGACTTAAAAAAACGCTTTAAAGAAGAAAGAGACCGGAGCGAAAGAATACTGCTTGGATTGTTGCTTGGAAAGTATTTTATACCAGAAATACGTTTATCGCAGCACCTGACGGGGCAGCAGTATGACTAAATTGAAACCAGCCAATAGGTAAAAAACGTTTCTTCTCGGGGATGGGTGGGGGGGGGGGAGGGGGGAATTAAAAGGAAGAAGGAAGTTATGAACGTGATATAAACTAAAAAGTATTGAAAAATGTTTTTTTTTCTGTAACAAACGTTTGCCGTATTTTGTTTGCCCTGTTTCAAGTGATACTTGTAGTCACACTGAAGCGCCAAATCGCTGACTATGCTACACCGCCGTACGCCCATGTGTACCGTGTTCGAGGAGTATCACAAATAAAATTTACGATGTCTGATTCTTTTCTTGTCCTCTATGATTTTGATATCTTGTTTTTGATTAAAAGGAAAAATCCTTTTGGTATTTATTGTGTCATATTGATTTTTAAAGTTTGTCGCGTTTGATTTCTCAAATGCATTTTTGATTTCCAAAATTTGACGCGTTGGATTTCCAAAGTTTGTCGCGTTTGATTTCTCAAATGACACTTTTGATTTCCAAAATTTGTCGCGTTCGATTTCTCAAATGACATTTAAATGAGACAGATACGGATGATATTCACGTGACAGTGGGACGGCGGCCATATTGAATTAATTCGATTGAAGGAGTATTATAGGATACCCAGGGGGCATGAGCACATTTCGTTTGAATTTTCGAGCGCTTATCGGGACAGTAGGGCTTACCACCCACAGAAAATGTCACGTGGATAAGATCCATATCAGTCTCATGTTGAAAATAAAAAATGCCATTTGATAGCCTGCGTGGCAGGCGCAAAAAGGGGAGGGGGAGGGAGAAAAGAACGAAAGAGGGGAAAGGGAAGGGAGCTTCCCCTCTCTCCCCAATCCCCCTCCCTTTTTCCCTTTCTCCCTGGCCTACTCCTTTCGACGCCTGCTACGCAGGCTAGCCATTTGAAAAATCAAACGAGCCAAGTTTCGGAAATCAAAAATGCCATTTGATAAATCAAACGCGACAAATTTTGGAAATCAAAAGAATCAAACGAGACAAGTTTGGGAAATCAAAAGTGTCATTTGAGAAATCAAACGACCTCATTTTGACAATCAAACATGTACTGAAAGAATCAAACGCGGAAATTTTGGAAATCAAAAATGCAGTTGAGAAATCAAACACTTAAATCAAAAATATTTTTCTCTTTAATCAAATATAAAATATCAAAATCAAAGAAAACAAGACAAGAATCAAAATAAGTAAATTTTATAAGTGATACCGTACATGTGATCACAGCTTGTGAATGTTACTAAAATTGGGCCTGATCTCAGGTCACCGTGACTTTCGCGTGCGCGTGACCTCTCACGTGACCTCGCCCTATTTCTTATTGAACCATAAATATGTCTTCCAAAAGTTCTTTCATTTAATAGATAAGTTTTCTAATCCTACGAATACAACCGTCTGTCCTCGCTCCTCGACGCAAAGGACTTTTCACAGTATTGAAACTTGTCCTCTGCGAAACGTCCCTAGGTTTCAGGCTATGAGTGTTTTTGATACTATTGTAGAAAAAATTTCTGGTGATTAATCAAAAATAATACACAACACGACACAAACAGCGGTGATAAACATTGTGAACCGCTGTTTTTGTTTTATTTTTATTAAGCGACGATGGCCTAAGGCAGAAGTCTTTATGATACGGTTTCTGGTGTTTCCTTAGCCCCACCAGCAGTTGAAAAAATGAAGAAACTAAAAGTGAAGATAGTTGTTACTCCAGGTAACAGATGCAGTTGTCAGGAGTTAGTTGAAACTGACACAGTAGATCGTTGTCGGCTCTTTTTTTCTGCGAGTTTTGTTCGTGCCTGTAAATTGGGGCGATTTCATGGTCATTTGTACCCGCAAATTCATCATCGGCGATTTTTTGTGTGTGAAAGTTACAAAGGCAAAGAGTTGAGCTGAGAAGGGAGATGATAAGGATATTTTTTTTTCTTCCTCCCCCTTCCGTCTCTCACCCTCCCTCTCTATCTTTTTTCTGCTCTACGCTGTGTTTTTTTTAGTCGCCCGTCACCACTAAGGCCCCGTGCAAACGGCCGCAACATTGCTGGATGTTACATCATGTTGTGTTCGTTTGCACACCCTGTTGCATGTCGTTGCGAGTTGTTGCGCAAAATTTGAAACCGGTCAAACTTTTAGCTACGTGCAAAAGGACGCAACAACTCCCAGAAATGTTGCGTCCGTTTGCACGTAGCTTAACAGAGATCCTGGAACAGGCTCAACCTCGGCGACTGAGGTGACGCCAACAGGACATACGGGATATAATTATAAGAATGTCAGAATAACCTTTGAATGCAGAGGTGCACTCAACGCGTAAATAATACAGACCGTGGTTCCTCTATTTCAGACCATTCAGTATCAGCTAAAACAAAATTAGCCTATCATGCTATCTATGGTTCTCATTTTTAGTTTATCATTAACCTCTCATGTCAATTTAAATTCAAATTTTAGGAGCCCTTGTAGCATTCTTTTTCGGTGCAGCTCTGGCCATGGCCCCGAGGAAGGAGGCCTGGGACCGCAGGCTCCTCCCCCCCCCGCTTCCACTGCGGAGTCTGGTGCCTATGAGGAAGGCTAATTTTGTTAGCTGAAATATTGGCCTCAAATAAGTCAGCCCTTTGCCTTATTGCCAGCCTTACATTCAGTTCTGTTTTAAAATGAGTCTTCCTCACAGCCAAAGCTACGTTCTTCTGTTCTTGTAGTAAACTTCCGCTTGTGAATATCTCGTCGTCCCTATTAGCTGCCCTTGGGTCTCCGATGATAGAACAGGCACAAAATTGAAGTTGCTAGGAACCATCCCAAATATCCTCAAAGGAATGTTTCAGGGGGACTCACCCAATGCATGGCTGCCTGTTGGTCCCCCCGGATGGCATAGGCACGGAAGCATCCCGAACACCTCCACCCGAATGTAAGGGGGGGACCCACCCTAGGCATTATTCCAAGGTTTCTCTCAGGGATTAAAATCAAGTGTTGAAACAAAAGAGAAAGGAATGAATGGAAAGTAACTCACCGGCCTCAAAGAGATTTGAAACGCAGACTTTAACGACGGTTAAATTTTTGCCTTGAATTTCAATGAGTATTACTGTTCTATAGGCTAGACACAGAATTTCACCCTGGTTCGTCCTTCTAAATTTATTACTAACTGAGCTGTGCTTTGTCTCTTTACCCACTTCTATGCATTTGAATTCTGACACATTGTTGTGTTTAATTTATTAATTATGTCCAAAATCTAAAAGATTTTATTTCAATAAGTCTACAAATTATGCATAAATAATTCAATCTGACTAAATGCCAAAAAATAAATTAAGAACTGGAAATATGGGTATACAAAAATCTCCAAGTTCTTTTATCAAATTCACAAAATGTATGAATAGAGGAAGATTCTACAGAAAAAATAACAGACAACAATATGAGTAAAAGTATTCTTTTCCTGCCAGCAGAGCTAGGTGTAAATGAGAGGAAACCACTTCCTCTCTCCTTTCTCTTGCCATGAGAGACACTGAAAAATGCAATTCTGGAGCATTTTTTCAGCTAATAACCAACAATTTGTAGTGTCTTGTAGTGACAGGTCATTATATTGTCAAGTAGGAATGATTGGGATGAGGGTACTTGGGTATTAAATGCCACTTTGCAAGATTTTGAACTTGAAACTGGTATTCTGTGGATTTTAGTGAGTGTGAAATTGTGTAATTACTCATCGTGGTTGAAACTTGATTTCATGCAGAGAATGAAGAGTTAGTTTTTTGTTATTCCCTGAACTGTGTAGGACTTTATGGGAGATTTGGTTTTAGACAAACAAAGGGGCCTTTTTTGAGGGGACAGGGGAGAGGGGGGGGGGGGGGGGGGGTGACAACTTAGCTCCATTTGCAATTCTCCATCACAAACTGTAAGTTAAATCTGAGGACCCCCTTCTGTGTGTGTGTATGTTGACAAGCACTTTTAATACTGTTATATACAATATTCTCCTAAATATATTATATTAAATTCCATTCATGAATCCATTAATAATATTCACAAAGGAAAAAGGGAAACTAAACTTAAATTAATGTGTATAAATAATGACAAAACGTGCAGAGCTTTAACAAAAAAAAAAACAAGGATAGTGAACAGATTTAGGGTAAATTTTTTCAATCTCGGTCTTGTAATTATACTTAAGTGACTTGTAGGATATCTTGATTTTGGATCATTTCATTGTTTACGGGTTAGCTGGTTTAGTACGTGGCTTTCTCCGACGATTTTGTATCTTTGCCTCATTAGCATCTTGTCCCACAAAATGGTCAGCATAATTCATTCTTTTGGTGTCTGCATCCTTTTTGTTAGTGCTGGTTATAACTGAAAAGTAAAAAAAGTACATGTATACAGAAAATGTTACTCTTCACTACATTGTGCATAGAAGAGTCACTCTTTCCTCATATGGATCATGTTCAAATTAATACAACACTTCAAATAGTTTGTGACCACGTTTCTTTTTTCCTCACAGTTTGTGACTATTTTTTCCACAGTAGGGCAGCCTTAAAGCATCATTTGAACTGGTCCCAGCCTCACCCTAAAAGGACTGGGAGTCTACGGCTGCCAAAACATTTTTAACTGGCAGGCTGATACTGAATAGTAGGTGGCTTTAAACTCACACCAAAGGCACAAGTTCTTAAGGACTGAGGCATCTAGGGACATTTTGAATTTAGAGTCTTGGAAATGGTGTTTCGAGGGGTTTTCAAGGGATATTTCCACCGAAGATACCATATTATTTTGTCAGAATACATGCAAGACTGGGAACAATGCTGTCGAAATGTGCCAGGCATACCAAGACATCACACGGTTAGAATGTTTCATAGATCTACACCTGTTTAAATATGCGTTCGCTGTCATGTAAAATTGGGAAACAGATGCTTAACAATATTTTCATTTTTTGTTAGCAGTTATGGTAGAAGGAGATGAAAGAAGCCGGCGCTTTTTGCCGGCTACTGGCCCTTATTGACAGCCGCCGGAGTTTACAGGTGGTTCTTTAAGACCATTAAAAACCTAGTGTTAAGGGTTGTTCTATCAGTCCATCCTGATCTAGGTTCTGTAGACACTTGTTGTTTAGTGCCTACATGTATTTAAAATGCCTGGTCAGGTTAAAGAAGTGCCTGCAGAACTTTGATTGCGCCCAATACAGAAGCACATGTATAAGTTCTTGCCTCAGTTGTTAACAAGCCACCCTCAAGTATGATACAAAAAGGAAGTAAACTCCTCAGTCCTTGGTGGGGTCTGATCATGTGATCTTTCATGTGGTTAAAATTCAATGGCAGCATTGTCACTCATTTGACTGAGCATTAAGCTCATAAGTTTTTTCAAGGTGACTATGCATCATAACCACTTTTGAAAATGGAAGGAAAAATTGATTCAAGCCAAACGTCACATCATATTAGTGGATGGGTACGTCTGGTCCTAAATTTTCATTTTTAAATTTTAAAAAGGACTGTTTGTCAGCAGACTGATGTTTTGCAGGTAACAGTCACAGACATGTTGACATTGACATGAAAGATGCTTGCAAAAATTGCACAGGAATTATGATCATTCTGCCTGTATGTGCTGCTGTATTATTCAATATGTAATTTTATAATAATAATAATAATAATAATATATATATTTTTTAATGAAAAAAATCTTATTGACAATAATGATAATAATATAATATAATAATATATAATAATAATAATAATATATAATAATAATAATAATAATATATACCTTTTATTATAAACTGAGAGTGAGGTCATTACAGGGAAATCAAGGCCTTGGTCTGAGACTTCCATGTAATGACCGAACTAACAAGTTTAATAAGTTATTTATTTTAATATGGCCTTTTCATTATGGACCTGAGCCTGTGATCAATTAAAAACAATAACTGGCCAGTGGATAACTTCAAAAAAACATGTCACCTCAGTGAGTTGTCGACTTGAGCCCCCAATACACTCATGTGACACTGGTCTGTGGATACCCTTTTTGACAGCTCTCAATTGACCATAACATAAATGTCCATAAGGATGTCCACTATCAAGTTAAACACAGATTGTATATGCCATGGACAGCTAGCTAATAATGCCTCATCATTACAAGAAAAATGCCCACACAGCAGCCAATCAGAGCACGCGTACTATTGTAGCCATATAAAAAAAAATGTTTTAAAAAATAACATGTTAAGGGCATATTTGTACTAACCATGGTTTTTATTGCTACCATTTGACATGTCTTCATTTTCTACCATATTTTGACCATTTGCTGTTTTTGTCTTTGGAATTTCTCGTGTGTCTTCCACACTGCGACTCATCCCCGTAACTATTCGAATCAGGAGCCAGACAATGTACTGAAACCACCAAACATTCATGGCAAATAAAATCCACAACATTGTGTTGAAGAAGAAGTAAAATGGAGCAGTGGGAACATACAAGCGGCAATCAAAACCACAAGAGAAAAGCACTTTGATTGGGTAAATGTACAGGCGACAATAAAACCTAAAAGAGAGACAAAAGCATGAGCAGTGCACATACAGCTGTAATGCGCTTTAATTTTGTTTTATGTTAAAAACAATAGAAATGCATGCCTACCACAATGATGCAAAGACAGTAAAGCCAACAATACTGAGAATATCTGGTATGAGGTGGTACTTTCCATTGCGGGATTTGAATGCAACACAGAGTTTAGAGAATTCTAGAAAAACATCATTGACATCATGAAGAAACAGGACAAGTAAACCAATTCTGTGGTATCTAAAAGAGAGAAAAGAGAAACAGTAAACATTTTGAGTCACAAACTAGTCTGCAACAACAGAAATTGACTAAACGGGCCCCATGGTAAACCTTATTCAAGAAATTATTTCTTTCTGAGAAAATGATTACATGTACATGTGAAAGTTGAGTTGATTGTTTGCAACATGTGGAAGGAAGTAGGAGGAATGGTGCCCCAAAATTCCGCCTTCATATCTGACTAGTGGCTGAATTACCGGGGAACCAAACAAATGAGATTCACCAATTATCTAAAGCACAATTTAAAAAGCACACTATACTAAGTATAGTGTGCTTTTTAAATTGTGCTTTAGAACAAGTGTTTCTGACCCAGGTACAGTCCATACATACTTGATGTCACCTCACTCAGTGACCCAGACCAATGCTGTTGAAAGTCAGATGGACAATGACACTGGGATCAACATCCCTTAATTTTCTGGCGACATGGGTACTTTTGATGCATAGGGATGACAATGGCTTATGGTTTAAAGTTGCCTCCCAAAGATTCAACACCTAGGCCACTTTCCATTCGACAAAAAATCTGGCTTGAAATTTCGGAAATTTCACATCCACAATGATAGAACAGTACATTCTGGTTGCACAGACCCAACCCAAGCCGCCACGCATTTGGTTATTGTTCTTGTAAGTATAGGATACAAATGAGCGGTACTGGGAGAACAATTTTGTCAAATGGAAAGGGACATTTAATTTTGGTCGGTCTGGTCAAAGTGGACTACCTTCAAAGCTGGGGTCCCAAATATTCCAGTCAGACCAAACCAAAATGGCCCGTTCCGGCCATTTGATGTACCAAGAGAAATTTCCGGAATTTTGGGTTGAATGGAAAGCACCCCTGAATATGAGGAAAAAAGCAAATAAACTTTTACCAGTTTTCTTGAACAGCTTCATATTTGGGTCTAAATGTTTGATTTTTAAGGGAACAGGGAGCGAGCACTATAGATCCTGGCAGGTAGTCTAGCCCAAGTTTTAAATGCAGTTTCTCAATGCATTATATAGGGCAATTGAAAGCATGCTTTCTCTGGTAGTATGGACGTAGTTTTGCTCGTTTAATTTGCTTCCATTGTGACAATTTTCCTCACAGTTTGAAGGTAAGTTCATGGTAAAAAGGTAATTTGGTGAGACACGCTGTCAGTTGTGTCTTCATGCAGATGGTGTCAGTAATATGTCGGTTAACTGTCGGCTGACAGTTGCCTGACAGTTAGTTTAATATCGGAGTTGTTCTTCAAATTAAATTACCTTCCTTTCCACCAGACCAGTATCTGGATGGTAGTGTAGCTACTAGTTTCATAAAAAAATAGTTAAATGATTCCTGAAATACAAATGGCTATCAGAAGAGGTTCAGATCTCTTAAAGGAATTGAGCTATATTTCTTGTGATGCATAAGTTCTTACCTGACTGCAAATGAGAAAGAAATGAGTGAAATAGTAAGAACATGATGCAAAATCATAAGAATGGAATCTCTCCTCCACTGATCCATAAAAAATGTGGCATACACTGAATGAAAGTAAAATCCAGCTTCTACTACATAGAGTATGTAAATATCTTGAGCTACTGGCATTCCTTTGTACCATCCTAGGATTCAAAGAAAATTGATGTTACAGTGTTGTTTGGCCGCACAATTTTTTACACCTTAAGTTTGTCTGAAGGTTTTGATGCAGGTCCATGTTTTTGTCAAAACAAGTGTCTTATTTTGCCATCTTTCGCTAAAACGTCAGAGTAAATTTGACAGCCCTTGAGCTAGTAGCTGGCCACCAAGTAGGTGGTGATTTTCACCATTTGTCAGCTAGTTTTGAAAACCCTGTATACCAAGCCAGTCAATTAAATTTCAAGTTGCTGTGTATAATTATGCACTAGGGAGGAAAGGATTTTAACAGCTAAGATAGCATGGAAATTTTGCGGGAGTTTTATTTTGCAGATTGGCGATTTTTTGTGGTTTGTGGGAACAAATTTTTGCAGTTCGAGATGACTGAAATTTCTGGTGGGAGCTAATTTTTGCAATTCTCCGTTCAAGTAGCAGAATATTTAAGTGGAAGAAACCTTAATATGGTATTTTCAACTTTTATTTTGCAGTATGTTGAGTCAAAGTTCACTCTACTTACATATTTAATGGAGAATAATACGGTAATCACTGTAATATCTTACTGAACAAAGGGACTGAACAACAGCAAAACAAAACAAAAGCCTATCCCTACCATACACAACAAAACATTTGACTGAAGGGAGTTAATTTTTGCGGCGTTTTATTTTGCGGTTTTTTTTTCTGCCGATAAGAGGTCAATCCGCAAACTTTGCAAAAATCAGAACCCGCAAAATTTTCATGCTGCATGGTAGGAGGTTCTTTTAAATTTTTATTTAATTGTTTTTGACCTAAGAAAATACTCAGTGGGATCATACTTGGGAGTAATCCCCACGTCCCTGACTCTTAGCCCTGCCTGTCGTTATTTGTTTAATGTTCGTAAACAAAAAATTTATTAATTAAAAAATTGTGAAAAGTTTGAACCCAGGAGTCATTTCAAAAGTAGGTTGAGTTTGATAGTCCAGGTGAATGTAGGTCTGAACAGGACTGTTGTTGTTGACAGTGACTGACGTTTCAACAACCTATGCAGTAGTCATCTTCAGAGTCAAGGTAAGTTGTATCACGTCAGTTTTTTTGATTGGCTAGATTGTGAGAGAATGATGTGAGTGTTGTCATCTGCGTGCACTTTGGTGTGTGTTTTTTCATTCTTTGCCAAGTCTTTAGTTTTGATCAAATAAATATTTTCACTGATGAAGTAGTTTTCTGTCTCAATTTATCTTGTAAAACCATTTTTATCTTATCTTTTAAGACTTTTTAAAACTCTCTCTTGGTGTCAATACAGACTTTTGAAGGGGATAGAAAAAATTCTTGACGCGTACTGCTTTGAGGTTTAAGTGCGCGCTATCAAATGATAATTAAATTCAAACTAACCGTTGAGTTGAATTTGATGTTAAAAAGACCAAAAACAACATAACATGTACATATAACCACCGTTTGTCAGAAAAAACTTCATGGCTCTATCAAATTTGTTGTTCAACCGGTTGAAAATAGAGGATTTATCTTCAGCATCCACTCTTTCATTGCCTGTCACATTCCTGACAGGCAGTCACATGTACAAAATCTGATTAGACCAGATCTCACCTTCAGCTTCATCAATAAAAGATCTGGGTATGAGATTAGCAGTTAAGTTTACCTTTCCAGCAAGTACTTGTGTCATGAAAAAAGTCATATTTGCCACTAAATAGTAGGTAACAGCAGTATCCATATGCTGAAGAATAAAACAAAAGTTTGAAGGCACTTTCTGGACATTTTCCTTGATCTTTCTCAAGAAGCTTACACCACTTGAAAGTCGGCTGCAAGTACAAAATATCATTTTTTAAGTAAATTGCACCTTGTTATTTACTGTCCCAATTTTAGGAAAAACTGCATAATTCCAAGGCTTAGATGAAAATGTTTTAATTGCTGAAACTCTAGTGAATTCATCAACATGAAGGAAAATGCTACTGGCACTAGGAGTTGGGTTCTTGCTGTTCACAGACCAGCTTGCTTAACTACTGATGCAGTAAATGTTTGTCAAAAACAGGATGGAATACATTAGCTTTCAGGGAACTGCTTCGTAAATTACTTCTTCAGATATGTAGATATGTTACAGGTCAAAATTGTAGACAGGTTAAAAATTTTATACTGGTTTGATTCATAATTCCCTGTGTCTCCTACCCATAATAATTCATGGAGAGTGTATTAGCTCGCAAGAGCTCTACTTCCTAAGCTCTAGGTAAGTGAAAACATAAACAAAATGTCATAATATTCTAGAGTCGCGTTTGACAAATTGCCTAAACTCAAGAAAAAGAAAAGCCCTATTTTGTTTGACAGACTACTGGAAGAAGATAATTAACTGAAGTTAATACCTTAGGCTAATATCGAGGTTAATACCTGAGGTTAATGTAAGAGAATCTGCACAACAAACAAGCTCCTTGTGCATTAGCCTGTTTATAGACCTGAGGACGAGGCTGAGTTGTTTTGGTTGTGAAAAGAAAAATGGCTAAAGAATCGGCGGAACATTTTACTCGTTTCACGACAAAGTATTGTCTAAAAACATAGCAAGAGGACAACTGGATGGACAACATCTGCTATTTGGAGTATATTTGCAGACCTGAACAACCCTTTATCTTCTACACATGCACTAATAAGGTGAACTTAAAATCGACGAAGGTAAGCACGTTTTAGCTTGTTGTTAAACTAGGAATTATTTTGAATGAATAATGACACAATTAATGAATTTGGCTTTTGTAGACTATAAAGAATTATGCAGATCTCAGAGGGTATTATCCACCTAGGGGATACCACTGCCAGGTTAGCTCAGTTAGAAGGGTGCCGGTCTGCTGAGCGGGAGGTCGTGAGTTCAAACCCCGGTAGGACCATCAACCAAGGTCTTTAAAAAAACTGGTGAGACCATGCTAGCTGTGAAACTCCTTTCTCAGTTCAGATGATCACGTCATTGGGCAGTGACCTTAAGCCGTCGGCCTTGTCACCTTCATCCTTGTACTCCAGTTGGAAGGGGATGTAACAGAACCCATGACATTAATAAAAAAGAGTAGGGGACATAGGCCCTGATGTCATGGTCTATCTGACTTGTGCCGTCATTGGTCTGGGTGGGTGACATGTGATCAAAACATGGACTGAAGTGGCTGCAAGAGTGCACCTTTACATGCTGAAGTCCAATCTCACCTCTCTGGTTCCACTGCAATTCAGCCATTGGCTGCAGGTGAGGGAAGTTGGCACTGCAATTTTTTTTTAGATAACACCCTCCTCGATCTGCATAATTCTATACCTGCCAACTTTTTCTGAGATATAAGCGTGAGATTTTTATCCTGGGAGTGCTGGGATTTTTGAAGACGACACGATCATTTCCGAAGATTCCTGAAGAAGTCCGAAGACTTCCGGAGACGTCCGAAGTCTTCCGAAGACATCTGAAGTCTGCTGAAGGCGAAGTTATCGAGTCCCAGTCTTAGGACGCGTATAAACTCGAGCTCGCTCCCAGTGCTTTTAACTTCAAAAATCAGAGATCGCGAGGAAGGTATTGTCATTTATTCATTTTACACATGGTTTTCATTCCTTACATGGGTCTGAGTTAACATATTTTTGGAAATTGTGTCAAGCAAGACAGCAACAACTCACATTTTTCAATCAGGCGTGAGAAATTGGCCCGCAAGTGTGAGCCGGCGTGAGATCGAAGTTTTCAACCCACAGGCGTGAAACTCACCCCTAAGGAGTGAGACTCACCCCTAAGGCGTGAGAGTTGGCAGGTATATAATTCTTCATAAACTAGACCTGGTCATTACGAGAATGACCACTTGTAAGCAACCACATGGCAAAACAATAGAGGGTGGTCGCTTAAGGGAGCTAAATAAACTCGTTTATAATTCATAAAGAAAAAGAAAGGATCTTAGTAATCCAAACAAAAGTCTCACCTATGACCTTCTGGTTACTAGAGGAAAAATTTGAAGAAATGCCCTTCTTTTGCAACTAATTTTGTCTTTAAAAGAAATGGTGTCTCTTTTGAATAAAGTTCTCAATCTAATAACACAATTTAGTAATTTAATCAAAACATTTATAGTGATGCTTGATCAACACATAATTTCAGACCAATCATGATAAACCTCCCTTGCATAAAAATAATGAGCTCCATAATCTTCACATGATGTCTGCCACGCAGGCAGCATAACGAAATAAATTTACAGCATCGCACAAGGGAGCACCCAACAAACATACGATTCATAGAGGGCGCGAAAAACTTACTTTACTTTGAAAACTGACAGTTTCTGACCTAGTCCCGGATAAAACTTCGCTATTTTAAGCTCGATGTCATAGCCTGGAATAGCGATCGGCCGCAATCACGCAATCCACTACTTGCCACGACAGTGAGAATAACCTGATTTTTTCGCAATTGTGGGCAATTTTGTTCGTCTTTTGTAGAGCCTTGATCATTTGTTCAGGTCGTTTTATTATTAATTTCTACTTCGATGAGTAAACTTAAATAAAAGAGCCTATCATAGTTAAAAAGAAGCTTAAATAAGATTTTAGTTTAATAAGAACAAAAAGAGTAAACACTTTTGTAATTTAATGATAAAAAATAAGTAGTAGTATTAGGCAGTTAAAATCAAATCTCACCTTAAACACAGCTACCGTCAAAACATGACGTAAAAAAGTGAAAAACACGCCAAGAAGTAGGCATAGAAGAATGTCATGTACTGATATAAATCCATAAACGGAAAGCTCATTTATAAAGTCTTTCAGAAATGTTTTTCTGGGGCCTCGTTCCTTCCATTCAATCCAACAATGGTGCCATATGCTGCAGAAAACCTCAAAGTAACCAACAGCCATATTGAAAACCGCCTTTGTGCAGCACAAAGACAGAGATAATCGAATAAGGGAGGGGAGGGAGTGTCCCCTCCTGTGAGGAACACTCACCACAGGAACCCCAACTTCACGTGTAGAGTGACTTGAAGTATAGTTTCCCCTTGAAATAACTGACTTGTGGAATCAACTACCTTTAGATATTCGTTGTTCTGATAAAGTAAATATTTTTAAGTCTAGAGTTAAGAAATTCATTAGGGGCTTTTAGTTAGTTAGTTAGTTAGCTTGTTTGTTTTTTATTAAGTATCTACATTAGTTCATAGGTGATCTTTTTTTATATGGGGTTTACTCCTTTACAGATTATCCTTCGGCCTTTGACCATAGATTGTGATAAATAAATAAATAAATAAATAAATAAATAAATAAATAAATAAATAAAATAAAATAAAATAAAATAAACAATGAACTTCAAACCACAGTTTACATTCCGCCTTTTCTCTTATAAGCCGTCTGGTTCCTTTCTCAGTGCGGCTGCCAACCATAACCTTGCGCGGATAGATTAGGAAAAATACTGACCGATTCCCTAAATCGAGCGCCGAAGACGCATTCTTATAGCAGGGTCCTGGGGCGGGCTCCCCCAGGAAATGTTTCGGATTTTTACTCCTTGAGTCCCTTTCCCTGTGTTTCCAAGTTATTCAGACAGGATATTGGCCAAATCTTACAGTATTATTTATTTTGAAAAATGTGACCCATTTCCGTAAAACGGTGGAAACTGGTGTGGATCCGCGCCTGATGTTACGTTGCAATGAGGGATTGCGATTTCCAAGTTTACCGTTGCTCTCTCTTTACCGTAAATCCTATATTAAGCCCCCTTTCTCTAATAAGCCCCCTTTTCAGGGGAAGAAAGTTGATAAGCTCCCCCTCTAGCCCCCCCCCCCCCTTTCCTTCCCCTTATTCTGATTCTTCACTAATAAACAATAGAGTGTATTAATCAATCACGACTGTAAGCCTTCATTTGAATGGTTTATTTATCAACTGGAAGTTCGGATTTGTTTTTGAACCTCCGCTGTATTACCTCCAACCTCTTGTACTTGAGATTTTCCACTTTGTATTCTAGTTGTTTGTGGAAAACTGATACCATTGTCTTCTAAATTTAATAAGCCCCCCTCTCAAATAAGCCCCACTCAAATGTGTTTGAAATAAAAGAAAACCCCGGGGGACTTAATAGAGATTTTTTAGTATACAGCTGAGAGCAACGGTAGAACTATAACTCGCTAGAATCTCGCTGAAACGGCCAGAAATGCTAATTTAAACAAATACAACAACACGGTCGATGGGGTTACCTGTGCACTCACGCGAAACCTGTTGCCAGGCGTTCAGATCATGGGGATGGCGCGAAAAGCTGTGAGCAGAAAAAAAAACAGTCCTCTCTACCTCTCTTCCTCCTTATTTTTTTTTCCAGCTATCTTACTTCGCATCTCACTCCACTATCTCAACGCCTGGTACATGCAGCACGCGCGGTTTCACATCATCTGTGACTTTCTGTTTTGAAGAAATGATCAGGGTTGCGCCGTCTTTCTCTATCCAATGTTCTGTAGCAGGGGCCATAATGATTTTGTCTGAATACAACTGAACCAGTACAGAATTCAAACACAAATAACGGTGATAAACGCTGTAAACCTACGCATTTTATATCAACTTGATGTCTTTTTCAAGATTCTTTTTACTCGGTAGCCCTCCCGGAGACACGTAATATGACATGATTCGGCGGGTCTGACGATCAATGTAGGACTTTTATCAGATTCTAAGAAGAGCGTCTCTGTTGTTAATCCGTTCTGATAAGCCGCAATAAAGGCGAAACAGCTAACGGCTGAAACCCCTTTCTGTTTGGAGTCTATCGATGTGATGTTGATGTCTTGTAAAGGTAATTCTTACATAGTCCGATCATCTTTGCATTGGATTTGCAGATTTATGTTCGTTTTCAAAAGTGACCGTTACAGATTACGGTAAATGAATAAAAAACAGACAAACTAAACAACACAAGTCCCAACAAGAATTACTGTAATTAGAGTTTCGAAAAAGTCGTTCGTCCTTTGAGATATACGCTCAGGTAAACGTCGAATGTAAAACCCTTTAAATCACTATAATTCTCGTTTTCTGCTGCTAGAACGACAATACACAACATTTCAGAAAAAAAGACGTTTATTTTGATCTCAAGTTATATGTAAGAAATCGTCGCATTGAAACATTACGACAATACTCCCTTACCGGATATTCCCATACAGTTTCTCTAAATTCAAGCGTTACAATAGTCACAATTTGTGAGGTTCCCCTGTGTTTGACCTTTCTTAGCAATGAAAAGTTTTTACTGGAGCCCCATGCAAACGGACGCAACGTTAATTGTTGGCCCACAACTCCCAACATTGTAGGATGTTACATGTTGCGTCCGTTTGCACGCCCTGTTGCATGTTGTTTCATCCGTTTGTTCACCACTGCAACAGGGACGCAACAGCAAGCAGCATTGTTGGCGCAACTTAATGTGGATTAAGCTACGTGCAAATGAACGCAACAACTCCCAAATTTTTAGCCCAACAATGCTGGGAGTTGTTCCGTCCGTCTGCACCTGGATAACGTTTGACCGTCTCAAACTTTGCGCAACAACTACTAACAGCACGCAACAACATACAACAACATGCACAAGGTGTGCAAAGGGACGCAACATGTAGCATCTAAAAATGCTGGGAGTTGTTGGCCAACAACGTTGCGTCCGTTTGCATGGAGATTTAAGATGCAAATATAATGGCTATCTGCCACAGAGCACGGCTCGCATTTTGCAAACCTCGTTATTGAATTAAAATTAACATCGTACAACATGATGTATAATTTTAAAAGAGAGCCTAATAAAGAAATAAACAGAAGAAAAAATGTGTCATTTCAAACCTCAGTATAGATGAGGGTGCAGCTGGCAAGAGAGCCAAACAAAAATTAAAGAAAGAGTTTCCTCACAATTGTTTTATCATCTCTTTTTTAGCATATTCTTTAGATCAAGGTGCCATGTTTTTTTATATATCAAATCATGAGGTCTACTGTGGTTTCAGTCAGTTGGATCGTGAATTTTGGATGGATGGTTAGATGAAATTATCGTTTGACTGAAGTTCAGGCATGCAAGGGGTTCCAATGAAGCTTTGGTAACAAGAATAGGTGGAGGTATATAACATTTTGCCTCCTATCTTTAATTGGCGAAAATTTTTCCAAGCTAGAAACTGTCCATCCGTCCAACCATCCATTCATCATTGGTGTTACTGTGTAAATAAAATCGCATTAGAGGCTACAAAATATTTGCTTTCTACACATGAAAGATGATTGCTTTGGTTTTACTTTAGCACCTGATATTACGATTTGTTCACTAATTTATAGCCACTCAGTTCTCAACGACCCGGCAGCGCCTTAGCGATACAAGCAGCCAGGGCCCTGATCAAATTAGAAAATAATTTTTAAAATTCAGGTTGTTCTGAGGTTTCAGCTTCTGTATGAAACACTAAATTTGGGTGTGTAAATTTTATCGATTACAGGAAAAGCACTGAACCCTTTGTTGCATTTCCTGAGAAATTTCTGAATTGTTAGTTTTACAATGCACTTTGCAAAAAAATGTTTATCTACACAATGCATCCTTAATTACCATGTCTTCATAATTGTGGCATATTCCATTCCCACTCTATTCAGTCAATTTTGCCATCTGCATCTTTAATTTCTGAATCTTCTCGTATGTCTTCCAACTTTTTTCCTGTCACCGCTCGAATCAGCATCCGTAAAATGTACTGGAACCACCACAAGTTCATACCAAAAAGAATCCATAGCATGATATTGCCAGAGAAGTAAAATGGGCGGTTTGGAACAAGCTTACTGAATTCGTAGCTTCCAGCGAAGAGCACTTTGATTGGGTAAAGGTACAGTCGGCAATAAACCCTTAAAATAGTGATTATTAGAAAGGTAAGATAAGTGCAGATCTTAATGTAAAAAAATACCAATTTTAGCATTAAAGCACACGTACCAACTCCGTGGTATGGCCTTTACCTTACGCATACGCACAACCATATCACCTCGGCGGTGGCAGCCATGGACAGCTGGCATTGCCGTCGGGTATATGAACGGACGAACCCGTCAAGAATCAAAGACCCTTTACAACCGAGGCGAGCGCAAAGAAGCACTCTTTTGAGCGCCAGCTCCACCGCGGTGTTGGTACGTGTGGCTCAGTGCAAAAATTGGTCTTTTTTCAAAATTGTTTGGGCACACAGGCCAATTTTCCCGATTCCATCTCCATACGCATGCCGTGGGAGAACTGTTTTGCGCTTCCCAACTAACAGTAACCACTTGTTTACGGTTCAAACAATGCGCAATGATTGCGGTAAGGAAACAGCAACTTAAACTGTGTTGGCTTTTTTTAGGGTCCTGTCATGATCAGCTCTGGGCAGTGAAGCGTTCGGTTATCTTAAACTGCGTTAGATAGAGAATGAAGGGAAGGGAGAGCATATTAACTAAGTATAGTAAAGAAAGTTCAAACGCCGGCCCACAGTGCCGGCTATTAAAAGTGTTTACTTGAGATGCATTGGATGTTTACCATTTACTCAAACCACCAGGATGGAAATTCGGTGCATAGACATAAAACTATAAAATTTGACGTGGTGGGAAAACGACCCGCTATAAAGTATATCCAAATTAGCTACACACTAGACTACAAAAATTGCATCACCTTAAATCACAGCCCATATTTTCTGAAGTACCAAAATGGAATGGCTCGAACCATTTGATTTCCCAACCGGAACTTCTGGTTTTCCCAAGTAAATGGTAAGTACCCTAGGGTATTTTTGATTAACAAATACAACATTGCGTACCAGAGTAACGTAAAGCACAAAAATGTAACAGAACCGAGAATGTCTGGAAGAAGATGGTACTTTCCGTTGCGCGTCTTGAATGCCACACAGAGTTTACCGAATTCTAAAAATACATCATTGACGTCATGTAGAAACAGGACGAGAACACCAATTTTATGGTACCTGAAATGAAAAAAAAGAGAAAAAAAAAAACAGTTTGCTTCGAACTATATCGCATTGAAAAGCTCACTGCAGCTACAACTTGTAGCTTAACAGTTGATTTAAGTTTAGGATGATTTAAGTTCGAATCCTGGCGTTGACGCCACATGTGGGTTGAGTTTGTCCTTGGTTCTCTCTCTTGCTCCAAGAGGTTTTTCTCCGGCATTCCAGTTTTCCCCCCTCCCTAAAAAACCATCACTTCCAAATTCCAATTCTATCTGGAACGCACGGACGCTTTTCAACGACTTCTTAAGAACTCCTAGGTGATCCGTGAGTACACAAATTACATGAATTTACAAATTTACAATTCACGTGGAACCTATAAAACCGAAAAGATGCAAGGGCTATTCTAAAAACCGCCTTTGTCACTCGCCTCTGCTATCTGAGGGTCTCTGGTGATATGACCGTTTTTACGCATGCCACTTACGTCAATATATATTGCCACGAAAGGTGGTAGGGACACAGTGTAGTTTGCGCTTAGCCAATACAACTTCGACTCAGCATCTAAAGTTGAATAAAGTCGTTGTGAATGTGCAAAACGTACCGTTAAAGGGAATTCAAGAATGGTTTGCCACGAGTTCGATGCACACAAAGTTAGTTTTCATGAGTAGGTGAAGCGTGATCGTCTGGGTGATCCTAGTCCTGGCGGGCTAGGAATGTTGTTAACTGTGACGAAACGCACCGATAATAGTTCGAGTCTTCGTTGCCAATAACAGCACGGCACGACCAATAACATCGAGACTTATTTGACTAATCAAGTCAATAACCAGAGTTTAATACCATCAACTGACGTGATACAACTCACTTTGACCCCGAAGATGACTACCACACAGGTTGCCGAAACGTTAGTCGCTGTCAACAACAGCAGTCCTATTCAGGACCTCACCCGTACGATCACACTCAGACTACTTATGACATGACTTCTTAGTTCAAACCATGCTTTCACAAAGTTAGACTGGCTAACACCTCATATTCTCGTATGCTTTCCATCCTGATTCATTCCAACTTTGTATTATTGCTGCACCTTCTGCGCAAGTAAAAGGAGTCAAAGCGCCCACCCTCGTTTGAAAAAATCGTCCCAGGCGTCCCAAGCTGGACCTTAAGTTGGCTAAGGACAATTTTTACCTTAGCGAAAATGACAATACAATAAGTGAAATAGTAAGAATGTGATGTGAAAACGTCAGAATTGAGTCCTTCCTCCACAGATCCATAAACAATACGGCATATAAGGCATGAATGTAGTACCCCGCTTGCACAACATAGAGCGTGTAAATGTCATCAGGAACTGGCATTCCTTTGTGCCATCCTAAAAAAAAGAGGTAGAGCGTTTTAAGGACAGAGAGCTTTACTTGAATCGGACTTTTTATTCTAGCAAAAAGCTACGTAACGAAGCCTAAGAATGTCTTTTTGTAGGAAAATGGTAGAAAGCTAACATTTCCGAGGCCATTATACAAAACAAACTGACTTTTCAATAAAAACCCACGACACAAAAAGGGGTGCAGACTTTATCTCGTACCCAGATCTCTTATTGACGAAGCCGCTCGCCTTCGACCTCGTCGACAAGAGATCTGGGTACGGGATTAGTGTGGACTTGCATACCAAGCCCCGGATGTAGCGCGTTTTTAGCGCGTTTATTAGATTTAACTAGAGATACCAAAAATTCTGTATCAAATTAGCATTGTTAGAGCTGGCTGTCTAGATAAACCAACCATTCTGTCAAAAAAATCGAGCTCTCGATTTTTCATTTAAATTCGTCAAGCGTCCAAATCAGCCTATAAAAGCTAAAGCTTAGAGGAATTTGACTTGAAGTTTTGTGCTTTCCGGACTCAAAGCGCTCTAAGTTATTTTCCCTGTTCAATCACGGTGAGGTAAAATTAGCTTGGACTTGTATTTCAATTCCGGCAACTCTCCAGTAATAACCAATGGACTCAGCGTGATCGTCACTTATTAAAACTGGCTGACTCGTGTGTTAAAACACTTACCTCTCCAACAGTTCTTTGTCTCATGAAAAAAGTCATATTTGCCACAAAATAGTAAGTGGAAACAATATCCATATGCTATGGAGTAAAACAAAAGCTTGAAGGCACTTTCAGGGCATTTTTTCTCTTCTTTCGCAAGCAGTTTAAACTTCCTGAAGATGGGCTGCAAATGAAATCAGAGTGTTTCGAAAACTTTAGTGGATGCTGTTATGCTAAATGGAGGGTGTTTTTCATTTTATATTTACATTGTTCACATTATGTGGGAAAATAACAGTTTATTTGATTTGAAAATAATTATTTTATGAGTTGACTATGTTATGTTATAGGTGGGTATCAATACAATAATCATGAGTCTCCTATAAATAAATACAATGTGCAAAGGACGGAAAAGAAAGAACTTCTTGTGTTTATTCTTGCTATATTTGCTGTTTCTTCTATACATTGCTGCAAGCAGTTCCCCCGCTTCGACTTTATTTTGCCAAAATTTCGATAAAACTTTGCTAACACTGAATTTTTTCATAAGTAGCTTGAGTATGATCTTCCGGGTAAACGTAGTCCTGAATAGACTGAATAGGACTGTTGCTTTTGACAGTGACTGACGTTTCGGCAACCTGTGCGGTAGTAATCTTCCGAGTCAAAGTGAGTTGTATCACGTCAGTTGATGGTATTAGAGAGTGCAATCCTGGACATTATAAGTAAAAACTACAACAAGAACGATACTAAACTAAAATTATGGATACATAAGGAAGGAGAACACTTTAACTGAATAAGAAGTCAGCTCAGGTAGGAACTGGTAATAGTACGACTCACATCAATATAGACCTCCTCAGTCTCCAAAACCAAGCGCAGTAACTTATGAAATTTACCCTTTAGGGCCGCGTGAGCCTGATCGAGAGTAATTGGTACGAGATTTCTATGACTGGCGTTGAACCAAGCTGATGTGATTGGAGGGTTAATTAGTTATATTCTAGAGAAACTTTGGTGTTGCATCGAAAGGGGAGTGAAATACAAAGATTTCGTGTTATCATTTGGGTTGATAATGTAGAAGCTTGTAGATTAACTCAGTAGATTGAAAATGAAATGGTTGCAATCTTTGCAACTGAAGTAAAGTGATGAACCAATCAGAAATGGCGTTCCGAGAGCTTCGTGCCAACTGGCATCGAAAAGGTGATGCAATAGGGCGAGGGAGGGGGAAGTTTTTTTTTTCTGTCAGAGGCGCAAGCTTTGCACGAATTTTTTTTCCCCATACATTTCTTCTTTTGTAACTAATCTACGTTACGTAAGATTCATATCATTATATGATGTCTAAGAGGATCACGCATTATAGTTTACCACTTGGTTCCTTTTTGCCGTGTGTCTGTTCAGTAATCAATCACAAATGATGTTAAAATGTGTTTTAGCACATGAACCGCAGACATTTGACGTCCCCTGTGATCTATTATTACCGGAAAGACCTGCTCAAGGCACAAAGGAGAGATTGGTAATATTCAAATATAAAGAAACAGAGGCACCAATGCATCCATTACTTTCTTTTGTTTTGATGGTTGCTAGTGTTTCATATTAAAACAAAACTATCGTGTTATTTATCGTTGAAAATTTCAATTTTTAATGTACATGAGAAAATATTATTTTTCTTATATCACTAACGTTCTATCAAAAATATTTTGAAAATACATTTTATATCTGTATATCTGAAGAGAGAGATTTTATAGTATAATTATTTGTTATATCAATATCAGTGGTAATGAAGCAAGCCATAACTATTTGTATTATATAGACACGAATGTTTTACTGGAAAATATACCACTCGCAAAATTCATAAAAACTACATCCGGGACCTGAGTGGTTTATTTTCCATAATCTCAAACGTGAGTTTATCGATGACGTAATTTCGGTCATTTCCCTCTATTATTTTATTGATGTCTTTTTGTCTATATAATAAAAAGAACATTACACGGCGGTTTGAAGATATGAATTTTATTTTCTCGTGGCAAAAACAATATTAGCCTGTGAACATGCTCTCTGTTTGGGGAAAAAATTGCAAGGAAAGGAAGGGAAGGGGGAGGGGGGGAAGGCCTTTTCGCTTTTCCCTCTCCCTAGTTCCTCGCTCGACCAAAGGCCTGTTCACAGGCTAAAACAATATTTTACTCACTCGCTGCGCTCGTTCGTAAGATATTGTTTTGCCACTCGAAAATAAAATTCGTATCTTCGCGCCACCGTCACATATCCTCTGTATGTTTTGTTGTATGAAGAAATATAATACAGTTGCTTTCAAGCTTTTCAAGAGAGCGATGAGGAATAATTGATCATTATATACTCATGTAAGAAACGTTTTAAGTCAGGTTTATAAAAACTAATAAATTTGCAAAGTCAGTATGTGATCGTGATTTAGGCAAATAGTAAGTTACCAGCGATTAAGCCAAACGTACCTAGACATTAATGCTAGACTTGTGTCTAGTATGGGATTGTAAGGAGAGATTTCCCTTGAATTCTTTATTTGCCTCAAATTTCTTATCTAGCTTTTGAATATTCCCTTTGAAGTTTTTTCAGCCGCAATTTACATTGAATTCGCATTGATATGTTTTAATTAGTTTTCTTGATTTATACACATTTTACTTCAATGTTTACTTTTAAAAAGATAACTAGGGCCAATGACTTCAGGCGCACCCACGACCGAATGTTTCCAAAATGCGCCAGAAGTGTCTCAGGTGGTTGCAGTCTCTATGCTTTACTAGAAGCCTGTTTGGTTGATTTGAAGTTGCCCTAAAAACTATTCATCTGTTCGGATGTCTTAGAGGAACTATGGTCTTCACGAAAGTTTTAGGTGGCTTTTTCGTCTCATCCGAAAGTGTTAGCTACGCTTATGGGTCCGGTTGAAAAGTAGCCTTGCTTTCATTAGAAAATTTTAGGGGACGTTTGTCTTTATACCGAAAGCTTTAAGAGAACTTTTTTAACAATAATCGCAATAACACAACCTACGAAAATCGTAGTTAAGCTATTAGAAAACCTCCGAATATTTTAGACGAATGGAGCGGTTATCCAGAAATTTTTAGCTTTTCTCAAGCTTTAGAATTTTCTAGGCAATATTTGCTACTTCTAACAATTATTTTACAGAAAAAAAGTCGCTGGGTGCCTCTGATGACCTGGCCAACCTAGTATGTAAAATAGGTTGAAACAACGTACCTCTGTCCTCTTACCTTAAAAACTGCTTCATTCAAGAAGAAACGCGCTACGGTGAAGAAAATGCCAAGAACTGCACATAGAAGAATATCATTAGCTGATATATAGAAGTCAGTGGAAACATCGTCAACGAAATCTTTCAGAAACGTCTTTGTTAAGCCTCGTTTTTTCCACTCAACCCAGTGATTTCTCCATGTTTTGACGAAAGCTTCAAAGTATCCTACCGCCATCCTGATTAAAATCTTTGTTTTTAGTTAAAACGCAGTGATCAAAGGCACAACATGTTCACATGATAACGGTAAACTTTGAAGCGTAATATAAAGATTATAAAACCACACTTCTGGTAACTTAGTCACCGCACCTGAACAAACGGAATTTGTTTAATGGCATAAATTTATATAATAATTTGTTCTGTTCGGCAAAAAGCACTCCTTAATTAAGCGAAATTATGCCTATAAGTACACCTTTTTTGGAAGCAGCTGACTGCTAAGCGTTTTGGAATTAGCTCTATCTGCACCTTAGCTTTGAGAAAAATGTATTTTAGCAAGCTCATTCTCTCTTAACCGGGACCATTATTTATTAAGTTTAAAAGGCAGTGTCTCTACTAATAGCAGAGATAATGATTACGGAGTAAGAGGAAATCGCTTCTTTATAGTATACACGTACCATCATTTTTTGCAACTAAACCCAATTCTGGAAAGTTATGAAAGCAACCTAGTTGAGTACCTCTGTTAAACCTTTTCACTATATTTTCAGCGATTCTCATTGATACAGGGGATACTTTTTTGTTAATGTTGCAAAGGCAGTCACATTTATTGTCCACGGTACACAATACATTATTTATCTCATGATACATATATTTTCATCATTATTGTTCATTAATTTGATTGCATTCTCCACGTCAGTTTCCTTTTGCCCCCAAATTTCCTTGGCGTCGCTAATTATATACGCTAGCTATACGATTTAAGGAGTCATTCTGTTTTCAAAATACGATTTTTCTGGCCGACGTTTCTATCTAAAGAAAATACGCCGAGACACTTTAAAACCATGCAGATTCCTAAAATGACCTAAAATCAGTTGCTTTGAAATAGATTTTTTTAGAACCGGGCTGACTTTTGCTTCTACAATTTTGGAACCGTCCTTAATCATGCTACCAAAAAATGGTAGCCTTTAAGCTGCTTCACAATCCCCAGCGGGCCCAACAAGAGGAACAAGAGCGGCGGAAATCTACAATCCCGGTCATAATTTGTTGAAACACTTCCTGAAAACAGAAGTTAAACTTAGTGGTTTTATGAATTCACGTCTTACTTCCCTCCCCTTCCCGCAATGTTAGTTTCACACGTTTGTTTAAGCATATACGTCTTCGAATCAATGAAAATTGAAGGGAAAGGGAAGAAGAACTTCACAAGGGTCTCAACCATTATGATCAGGAATGTGGATCGTAATACGAAGGTCACACAAGGGGGAAAATGCGCCTTTTCTCATTTCAATCGTTTTCGGTTTAAAGGCTGTTTTCTTCCTTAAAACATTTTTAAAAGCACTGAGTAGAAATTGCAAAAATACTAATATTATAATAGTATCCTAGTATTTGTGAGAGTGAAGGTGCAAATATCGTTCAATCATGGACTAGCGTTCAGATTCCAGAGTCTGCTCCCACAGGTTATCATGGACCGGTTGGGTGGACTTGCTAAATTTCTGCGATTTCATAGTCAATAAAGTTGTTGCATAAGAAGATTCTACCCGTGCGTGCAGC
Organism: Porites lutea; assembly: GCF_958299795.1. Taxonomy (NCBI): domain Eukaryota; kingdom Metazoa; phylum Cnidaria; class Anthozoa; order Scleractinia; family Poritidae; genus Porites; species Porites lutea. The sequence goes on from NC_133204.1 coordinate 1,288,722, forward strand.
GATTATTCTTTCGAGTAAACGGCGATCCTTTTGTTCAGCGCCACGCATCAAAAACTGGCGCTGTCCAAAAGGATCACGGGTCTGGGAACGAGAATGGCCATTTCCCAAGTGCTACGAGCAGACCTCTTTTTGAAAATGAGGCTTAGTACAAAGCTTTAAATAAGAAAAAAAAAATGTATGTACGCTGATCAGACTTAGCTTGTTGGTGTCATTTTTAACCTAGTAACAAATCGTTAAGAAGACTGAAGTACCATATGTACTGTCGCAATTTGTAATAATCGTCGCACTTTGTAATACCTGTCGCGATTTGTAATAAATCCATCGCACTTTGTAATACCTGTCGCAATTTGTAATAAACCGTGTCGCACTTTGTAATAAAAAAGCTGTCGCAATTTGTAACAACTGTCCATCGCACTTTGTAATAAACTAAGCTGTCGCAATTTGTAATAATTCCATCGCACTTTGTAATAACTTTTTGAGAGTAATTAAACTTACTTCGTCAACATTAATATGACGCCAAAATATGCATGGTACTTCATAAACAAAAATGGAGATGTCGACGTCTGCTAGCACGTAACATCTCCGCTCATTCAAACATTTAACTTTATTCACAGTCCTAAACATTTTTTTAGATTAATGTTGATTAGTTATCTGACTTACGAAATACTGTATTCTTGAACCTTGCTATTGTACTAGGTGGCTTGCATTCAATGGTTACCCGGCGGGTGTACTTCCTTATATGGCCAATACGGGGATGTGCCTCTGGACAGAGCATTGCCAGAGTAGAGGATCTAGACAGAGCTAGACACACTAGACACAAACAAGCCATTATTAAAAAGCATTTTATTTCTGCTAATCGTAATATCCATCCTACATCATTCGAATCAGGACACCAGGAGAGTTCAAGCTTTCCTTGTTAGATCTTATAACAGGTTGACACATCACGTAGTACACCGTTCTTGTCTAACGAGCAATCTTAAAGAAGTAATAGTGGCTTCCATATTTTGGCCAACTAAATCAAACGAGGCCTGGAAAGATTCAAAATGTTTACTGCAAATAAAACAAAACGTCACTAGTGGCAAACCTTCGAACCACAACAGAAACCTAAACACAAAATCCAATTAGTCGCTGGCTAATACCTTCGTATGTACCTGTTTTTATAACACTCACTTGGGGTCTTACACTGAGCCGGCTGGGCATTTGGTCCATTATTCTCACTTGATTTGGTCCCATATAGGAACAAAAGACGTACTCATTCCATCTTAAAACAATTGTTTTCTGTAAGGAGTCCTCTAAGGCAAATACCATGGGGATGGTAAAAAATTATCCTTCCCTGCGTATATAAAACTCGTAAGACCTTGCAATTCTTCCGAGCGTGTTCTGGATTACTGTTTTTCTACAAAATGGAAAGGATGGAATAAACCATCCATTACTACTTGAGTTACCCTATCTAAGGATCAAACCAAAGACACAAGGCCAACAACGTAAAAAATGATACCTTATTAAAGGCTCGAGATCCTCAAAAACCATACCCTATCAGGCGGTACTTACCTGTCTAGCCCATCCATATATGGGATTATCCCCCCCCTCCCCTCGCCGAAGACTTCACGTGTCACGTGGCAAGCAAACATGGATTTGGACGACGAATGCCAGGTTATTCATGAATTTTCTGTTCTTAAATGTTGCCTTTCTTATTTAAATATTTTTGAATTTAAACGTAATTTATATCTTTTTGGTGATATGTCACAGGAAGTTTCATGTCTTTCATAAAAGCGTTTCTAGTTAGTCACGTGATTTATCAAGGCAGAAAAATTTATAACGGAAGACATGCATGTTTGACCAAAGAAAATGTTGCGAACATGTTACATGCTAGCAGACGTCATCATCTTTGTTTATGAAGTACCATGCATATTTTGGCATTTTATTAATGTTGACGAAGTAAGTTGAATCACTCTCAAAAAAATATTACAAAGTGCGATGGAATTATTACAAATTGCGACAGCTTAGTTTATTACAAAGTGCGATGGACTGTTATTACAAATTGCGACAGCTTTTTTATTACAAATTGCGACAAGGTTTATTACAAATTGCGACAGGTATTACAAAGTGCGATGGATTTATTACAAATTGCGACAGGTATTACAAAGTGCGATGATTATTACAAATTGCGACAGTACACCATATAACTAGACTTCACTCTTAAGTGAATTACCTCACAGAAAACATTTTTGACTCCGGCAAATGATAAAAAAGGGAACTTTTCTCTTAAAACCAGATTTATTGGCAGCAAGGAAATTACAACTCCAAGCTTAGAGATCCTTTATAAACGGCATGCTGACAACCTCTATAAATATTCCATATTATTATAATGATCAGTGACGACAACATTCTGATGCCGCGGCATCTGACATGAAAAAAAGAAAAAAGAAAAAATACTTTATTCATGATCAATAGGCTGCAGGATTTGCTTTATCTTGCTCTTGTCAAATAATAGGATGAAGATAAACACTTATAGAACTGAAACCATGGCTTCTCGTACTTCGCTTCTCTAATAAAACTGCCAGGTGACGTCTATCCCCACATTCTTGTTACGCTTTTTTGCCATTTACCATAGTTTTTTTGTCTGGCTTCTCTCGTATGTCTTCCAAACTCTTTCCAGCAACTGTTCGAATCAGGAGCCATAAAATGATCCTGAACCACCACAAGTTCATAGCGAACAGAATCCACAGCATGATATTGAAGAAGAAGTAAAATGGCCCGGCTGGGACAAGAGGACGAAATTCATAGCCACAAGAATAGAGCACTTTAATTGGGTAGATGTATAGTCGACAGTAAAACCTGGAAATCATAATTCATAGAATTAGACACGTTACTAGTAGAAAGCGCTTCTAAGGCCCAATTTACTAATTCTTAAGGACTTCATTTTAGGCGAAATTCTCGAGATATTAACCCTATTCAGACCTTCGCTCACTACAAACTTGAGTAACTTAAAAACCGTTTAAGACCCCCAAACCTGGCGGCTTTTTCTAAAATTTATCTGGGAATATATGGAGTCCTAAAACAGAGGCGAGCTGATAACAGATCCGTGACTCACATTAATACCTATTTTTGCCGCAGGTTTGGTCAGGTGCAGTCCGGGAATGGTTCAATCGATCCAAGTTCCGGCTCTGGATCCGGACGGGACGACTACCGGTGCCAGAAAAGTTCCAGGGGCGCCTTTCTCATGCAAAAGCCCTGTTTGGGCCAGGAAAGCTATTTTATGTTTGCCTTGTTTGTATTCCAAATCAAGTATTTAATATATCTTTGAAAGTACGAAATGTAATAGAACCAAAACAAGACTAAAACAAAGACAAAATGAAGTAACTGGTTATGCATTAACTTTGCCTGCAACAATTTCGCCTATGGTTAACCGGTCTCCATCAACTGCTCCTATTCTCCGAGGATTTAGTTACCCGGGGTAACCCCTTCATTCGCCTATAATATGAATCGCATTGAAACTGCGTCGATCACGTCGAAACAAAAGTTACTATAAAATACATTTGCCAAGCGGCTACCAATGAAAACGATCATTTAAGTGGCAAACCGAATACTTGTGATCAAGCTTACCAGAGAAACGTGAAGCAAAGGAATCCGACATTACTAAGAATGTCAGGAACGATATAGTACTTTCCGTTGCGCGTCTTGAATGCCACACAGAGTTTACAGAATTCTAAAAATACATCATTAACGTCGTGTAGAAACAGGACTAGAACTCCAATTCGGTGGTACCTGAAATTAAATTGTAAAACGCTGCTGTCCTAAGGTCCGTTTAGTTAGCGTTCTATCACGAAGCTATTGTTAGTGTCACTAGGGAATTTTTTCAACCATCTACTTTTAAGCTGATGTTCTGGCACGCCTCCTTCACTCCATCCCCACTGTGGTCTGGCCCACCCATTCTTATATTTGACTTATTTACTAGTTTCTAACGTTCCTTGGATATCATTATGCAAACAAAAATCTTTCATAATTTGCAAACACTTCGGTAACTTGGTAGACAAATCTTAGTCTTAAGTAGTGAAATGCACTTGTATCGCTTTCGTTACTTTTAGAGCGACTGTCCCCTAAAAGTATCGAAAACCACTTGTACAATAGTAGATATGCTGGCGGTTAAAAAAAAGTCTGATGATATCATAGTTGTGGTTAGAAAGAATTATATATGGAGTCCATGTATACCCAGCCTTTCTTTCATGTTAGTATACAGCTTCCTCATTTGACCTACATATTAGCAGGATGATCAAAGACATTAAAGACATCTAGATGATATTTTCGCAAAGCAAGGATTCTGAGGAACCCACTGTCGAGAAGCGGGCCATATTGAACTGAGCAGCTACGAAAACTCGTCTCTCGGCGAGAAAAGTATTCAGTAGATAATTCTTTGGATCTTAGGGCCTGTTTACATGAAGGTGGGGGACCCCAGGTAGGTGAGGTAACATGTGGCGGGTTACCCCACCTAACATGTAAACGTGATCACATTAAAATGAGATTGTATAGACAGGCGGGTTACCCCACCTACGTGGGTTACCTCACCAACCTGGGGTCCCCCACCTCCACGTAAACAGGCCCTTAAAGAAACTGTCGGTAATCTTACCTGACCGCAAATGAAAATAGAATTAGTGAAATAGTTACAATGTGATGCAAAATCATTAGAACGGAGTCCTTCCTCCACACATCCATATACAATACGGCATATAAGGCATGAATGTAGTACCCTGCTTGCACAACATAGAGCGTGTAAATGTCATCAGGAACTGGCATTCCTTTGTGCCATCCTGGGATAGTGAAAACAAAAGAAATACGTATCATATTGGGTACCTATTAGTAAACGTTTGAGAAAAACGCAAACACAAGCACAGGGATAAAAATCCTTGTTTAACCATATAAAAAGACCCAAAGCGGAGGCGCAAAATCCCTGGGACAGTTTTTGAAAACTGTGACCCTCCTTTCAGCAACGAATACATATCAAACGCACAGATCAAGACTAACAGCCAGGCGCTTCCAGGTGTCTTGTGTCTTCACTTAATTATCTCATGGAGTGCAAGACAACTTCCCACGTCGCGCGTGTCATGCGCTCTACGCCTACCTCGTGGTTGCCTTCTCTTGCCTGAAAAAGGCGGGAAAATGAGGCATGTTCAAAATCGCTTTCCCTACCCCTTGAAATGCCTGCCACGCGGGCAAGACAAAAAAATCAGACGGAGGGGGAAAAGCCAAGCCCAGCCCCTGGGGATATGTGAACTGTTTTACCAATGTTATTTTTAGACCAATTAAACGCTTGAAATTAATTGAAAATTTGTTTTCGGAGAAGTCGGCAAAACTTTATTCTGGTTTTTAAGGGAGAATTCAACAGTCGTCATCCCAATATATTTCTGCATTGTTTGCTTTGAGGCAGTCGTGCATGAACTTGGTGACAGTTCAAACAATCGATTAAAATGTGCGGACATTTCAGGAATAAGATTTCCATTTGAAATTCACATATCCTGGTCAACGCTCTAAGATTTTCTCTCTGTATATTCTCTCTAGCTTGGGCGGCTTAAGTTCATCTAAGGCGACCCTTTCACGTGATACCTAGCCTGCGTAGCATGGCGGTTTTGTCGAGCCTGCCCAATCTCCTCACGGTTTCTCTGCCCTCCCGCGTTTATTACTTAGCGCGCCCAACCAAAACCGCCATGCTACGCAGACTACCTGATACCGTTACAGATTATATGGAAATCACGCTTTAATAAAATGAAAATACATGTCTTGATCCTCAAAAAATGCATCGGCCTCACCTCTCCAACAATTCTCTGTGTCCTGAAAAAATTTGTATTTGCCATTAAACAGCAAATAGAAGCAATATCCGTATGCTGAAGAGTAAAATAAAAGCTTAAAGGCACTTTCAGGGCATTTTTCCTCTTCTTTTCTATGGAGTCTAAACTTCCTGAAGATAGGCTGCAAAGAAGTCAAAGATTTCATAAGTTATCACGCTTTGACTCCACTGAAATATCATTAAGGAAAAGGTTTCCAATTTACACGATTCAATTTTCCTTGAGAAGAAAAACTTCGTGTTCGATCTTGTAAGAAAAGAACCTATTGTCAAGCTCAGAAAACCGTGAATACGTTACAACTTTCTAGTCTTCCTTGACGCTGTAGTTTTTTTTAGAGTGGTGACATAACACTCTTCCTCCGCTGGAAAAGAGCGTTGACTCTCCTGAGCGGCGTCAAGGTTTTGTGCGCATTAGGTCATATATTTAAATGCTATTTTGCGCCTTATAAATAATAAATTATTATTATTGTTATTATTATTAGTCACGCTCTCACCCTGAGGGAGACTCAAACCTTTCTCGTGCACAACAAAGACAGGGCAACAAACAAACAAACACAATGAGATTGCGTCAAGTTTTTAACTTTTAACACGCCTAATTGTCTTTTACTTTATTGCCCAACGGCAATATTAAGCCAAAGGACAAGGCTGGGGGAAGGGGAGGGGAGGGGAGCCCCGCCCCCTTCGTTGCCCACTCGTTCATCACAAACTACTGCTACTCTCGCGCGCCGAAGAAGACGCTTGCATTTGCATGCAGCCTATAATCTGATATTGTTCGCATTATTTTTGATAGGAAAGATGAAAAACATTTTTTGATGCGCAAAAATGTTTACATAGTTGTACATTTTTTCCGCAAAGTCGTCAGCAACTCGTCAAAGGTTTGCGGTTTTTTGAAAGGATCATATAGAACTGCTTGATTTTCTGTTGAATTCTTTTCTCGTCTCAATATTGATGTTGATATACCAATAAACTATATCGAAAATAAACCACTTGCTTTTGGTAAACCCGTTTTCAGGCCTAACCCGTTTTTAGCTAACACTAAAAGGTTTTGTAGTTCTCTCCGATCCGTTCCAACAAACCTTTTTGCTTATGAATTTATAACTTTCCACTCAATCGCTTCAGTATTTATATGGTCTGTATATGTATGTTTTCCATCATGCACTTTTTTTTTTTCATCTAATCATTTTTGAAATCGTTATTTTAAATGCAAGTAACGGCTCCCACGAATTGTGTCGCCTATTTACTAATACTTACAACTGATACAATTAGTTTGCCATTAATTCTAGGATCAGAAACGTGCACATTTTCGCGTTCATTTACAACTGCACTTGACCATTTGCATCATGAAGGGCAGTGTTAGTCACTGAATATTGATTAAATGATTTTTTTTGATGAACAAATCATACAAAATCAACAACAGAACTCTCTAAATAACACACTCTCCTCCTACCTTAAAAACTGCTCTCGTTAAGAAGAAACGCACTATGGTAAAGAGAAAGCCAAGAAACAAGCATAGAAGAATATCATTTGTTGATATGAAGCCGTAAGTAAAAAAATCAGCAATGAAATCTTTAAAAAATATCTCCGTTTTCAGGTCTCGTTGTTTCCACTCAGTCCAATAACCCTTCCACATATAACCGAAAGCTTCAAAGTAGCCAACCTGCGCCATATTGAAATCTCTGTTTAGAGTTTATTGATATGAAACCGCAATGGTGAAACGCATCAACGGATATAAACTAAAATTTGCATTCTTGAATTTCCGTATGGTTTCGCTGATTATCATTGGCAGCGCATAACACCGTGGAGACCTGTAAGATGTGAATCGTACTGTAAACAGCTTTGACAGCGACTAGCTGCTACTGGCTGAATGATTTATACTTAACTGAGGCATGTTTGCTTTCTTGCTGGTAAAAATGAGTGCGAGGATCAGATGCGTTGAATACCCTATTGAGGTTCAGCTTCGACGAATCTCGCATCGTTGAAACCCTCAAAAAAGAGGTTTTAATGTGGACGCGAGACAGAGTTTTTGGAAACCGTATTGACTTGTGTACAAATTAAAAGACGAAAAGGGAAGAAAGAATACCGACCTTAATGCAAAGACAATATTTTTAAAATGTTTTGGTGAGGTGATCGATGAAGCATCAAAAACAAACAAATATCAGTGAAGACAGGTGCAAGCATTCTTTGAGATAATGTAAGTCGCGCGCGCGAAAATATCTTGCCACAACTGGAGTTACTGTCTTCCCATGAGTTTCGGAGGTTTTCTGTAACGTATTATGAGTACCAGGGCCGTAATCTGAAGAGTTTACTTACTTTTCCCTTTCTAATGGATATCATGTGAGGCCTGGGGTTTATTAAATAAAGTTTTCAAAAGCATAATTTACCGCTCAGGAACCTATGACTAATAATCATGTGCTCCTGGCTGAAGCTATTGTTTTCAAGGGCTAGAAAATTGCTACACTCGGAAAATTTTATTGAATTGACCATTGGCGGTCTCTTGTATTCTTTCAACGCTAAAACTGTCTATACTAAAAACCTGATGACACAATTGAAATGACTGTATTTTGATTATATTTGACATGATTTCCACAAGACAATTCAGGCAACATTTAATATTACCCCGGCCAGAGTGGTAGACGGGAAAGATTGTGTCCATATGATACTCCACATTTGAAAAAAAAAAAATCCAAAATCTTGGGGTTACTCCAAAATTATATCCCTGCGACACGAAGAGGCTAACTACCGAAAAGCTTGTGCACAGAACCCCCTTCTCTCAAAAATAAAATAAAATAATAATAATAAAAAATTTGGGAGGTTTTTGTGGGGAGGGGATTGGGGGTGACATCGGGGGAGGGAGCAGCGTCTCTACACAGGCTAATTACCGAAGCAAAGAACCATTTTTCAATATTTCTGTCTCCTGCTAAAACGTTTACCGAAACATCC